>NC_064614.1:1067774309-1068077340 GCF_023898315.1 Schistocerca nitens | reverse complement strand
TATCGCATGGTATGATGACTAAAGGTTTTGGAAAGGACAGCTAGAGAACATATATATTTTTATACACATTTCACTACCTGTTAATTCGAAGTTCACAGCGTAATATGCGTTTCTTCTTTCAGTTTCATGATCCATTTTGTATATTTTGCAGGAGAAATTATTCGTGTCATAAATAGTTGTTTATTATACCTATGTCGTTTATGAATGTGATCACATATACTCTACTTGTTTCATAACCTTGCTATAGCTGACTCATGACGAATGACGTCACACATCTTAATTTGCAGCAATAACTCAAAAGCAAACAAAGTAATTACCAGTCCCAAATAATGCTGCTAGTTTAAGAGAGTTCTGAATAATACTGATCAACTCTGAATACTATGTCACTATAATAATGACTTGAATAATACAAAAAAAATGCTTTGGAACTGGCCAATGAATGCCACTGTTTGTTGTAATAAGATTACCTATGATGCCAATGATTACTATAATTAGATTAATTATGTATAAATGCTATGCCAATAATTAACTCATTTTGAGTAATGACTTCTGAATAATACAAAAAAATGCTTTGTAGGTGGCCAATGAATGCCACTGTTTATTGTAATAAGATTACCTATGATGCCAATGATTACTATAATTAAGTGAATTATGTTAATACTATGCCATTCATTAACTTCTGTTTTGAATGATGACTTCTGATGGTTTGTAACTGGGCAATGAGTGCCAATAATTACTATATTCAGATAATTTTATGAACATTATTCTGTAATACTACATACATGGTACAGAAATGTTCAGTAACTGGGCGATGAGTGCCACCAATTACTCAAATCAGTTGTTAGACTAGTGTAATTCTCAATGAAGTCTACTATGTGACTTAATGTCCTTCACCTTCTGACCTAATTACCAGAAATTACTGCAATATCCATTTGTCCTGTCTATCCTCATGATCATGGAGCACTATATTTGGTTTTTGCACTAATTCTACGTTGGTCTACTTTACAAGAACGTGGTGTTGACACGACATGCTGTCCACCACCTTGAGCGATGGAGATGTTATTATGGTTCCACTGTTTGGTGTACCTAGTGTACTACCAAAATGATAGCATGGAATATTATTACGACATTTCAGTGTCTTGGCTGCACTGATTAATACTTCAAGGAAAAGAGCCTCAGATTGTCTCACTTGGTGTTGTGCTTCTGTAGAAAGATATGGACTTTCAGTGCAGCTGCGTGCAACCTAAAGTGCTACAACCATGACGCAATCCTTCCCATTCCTTTCCTAATTCTTGTAAAATGTTAAAGACATATACTGTGCGTGTGCACTTTTGTCATTTGTCAATATGATTTGTAATCATTATGTTTATTTGTTGTAAAAATATTAGAGAGTTTTACAGTGCGTGTGCACTTTATGCCATTTGTTAATATGATTTGTACTCATTACGTATACATTTTGTGATTCCCAGATATGTTCTGTATTACAGTGCATGTGCACTTTCGTCATTTTGTTAACATGATTTGTATTCATTGCTTATACATTTTGTGATTTGCTGATATGTTCTGAACTACAGTGCGTGTGCACTTTTGCCATTTGTTAATATGTTTTGTACTCATTGTGTATACATTTTGTGATTCCCAGATATGTTCTGAACTTTAGTGCGTGTGCACTTTCGTCATTTGTCAATATGATTTGTACTCATTATGTTTATTTGTTGTAAAAATATTAGAGAGTTTTACAGTGCGTGTGCACTTTATGCCATTTGTTAATATGATTTGTACTCATTACGTATACATTTTGTGATTCCCAGATATGTTCTGTATTACAGTGCGTGTGCACTTTCGTCACTTTGTTAACATGATTTGTATTCATTGCGTATACATTTTGTGATTTCCTGATATGTTCACTAGTACAGCGCGTCTGCACTTTTGCCATTTGTTAATATGTTTTGTATTTATTGTGTATACATTTTGCCATTGCTTGATATGTCTGTACTCAGTGCGTGTGCACTATATTTTATTTCATGTTCTGCACTTATATATCTGTAAATATTCTGTGATTGTAAAGTTAATTAATGAAGAAAAATTTGTTGCTCATGGCAAGTCCAATCGTACCAATAACGGTTCGTTCGCGAGATTTAATGGTGTTTGTGCTTATAAACAGCATATATTCATATGGTGGTAACGCTGTAAGGTGTATGCTTCGCCGGCGATAGGCGAGGCATGACAGAATCTCTGACCAGAGAGTAGTTTATTGTTAGTTGTTGCTTGTCGCGAGTCTGCGCTAGTCTGCGCGAGTCGACAGTAGTAGTCAGTCGGATACAGTAGTAGTCGGTCGGCTTTAGTAGCGAGTGGACAGTAGTAGTCTGCGGGTGTCGGCATGCGTCGGCTGTGTGCTCTGCTCGCGACTCTGGTCAGGATTCTGGACGATGAGTATTGTTGTAGAAGGTAAAGAAGCAGCATTGCGCATAATTAATAATGTATGTTGATTGTAATTTAATTTGTTAAAAAAATGCCCCAATAATAATTTTTTTATAAAGTAACTCTTTTAAAGAAAAACATTCATTTCAATTTAAAGAACATTTCCAATGGTTCGTCACTCCTTTCAAGAATAATATATATATATATATGCCAGCTCTTTTAAAGAAAAGTATTCATTTCAATTTAAAGAATTTTTCCAATGCATTATCATTGCTTCCAAGAATCCAATATATATTTTCTGTGATTGTAAAGTTAATTAATTAAGAAAAATTTGTTGCTCATGGCAAGTCCAATCGTACGAATAACGGTTCGTTCGCGAGATTTAATGGTGTTTGTGCTTATAAACCGCATATATTCATATGGTGGTAACGTTGTAAGGTGTATGCTTCGCCGGCGATGGGCGAGGCATGACAGAATCTTTGACCAGAGAGTAGTTTATTGTTAGTTGTTGCTTGTCGCGAGTCTGCGCTAGTCTGCGCGAGTCGACAGTAGTAGTCAGTTGGATACAGTAGTAGTCGGTCGGCTGTAGTATATACACTCCTGGAAATTGAAATAAGAACACCGTGAATTCATTGTCCCAGGAAGGGGAAACTTTATTGACACATTCCTGGGGTCAGATACATCACATGATCACACTGACAGAACCACAGGCACATAGACACAGGCAACAGAGCATGCACAATGTCGGCACTAGTACAGTGTATATCCACCTTTCGCAGCAATGCAGGCTGCTATTCTCCCATGGAGACGATCGGAGAGATGCTGGATGTAGTCCTGTGGAACGGCTTGCCATGCCATTTCCACCTGGCGCCTCAGTTGGACCAGCGTTCGTGCTGGACGTGCAGACCGCGTGAGACGACGCTTCATCCAGTCCCAAACATGCTCAATGGGGGACAGATCCGGGGATCTTGCTGGCCAGGGTAGTTGACTTACACCTTCTAGAGCACGTTGGGTGGCACGGGATACATGCGGACGTGCATTGTCCTGTTGGAACAGCAAGTTCCCTTGCCGGTCTAGGAATGGTAGAACGATGGGTTCGATGACGGTTTGGATGTACCGTGCACTATTCAATGTCCCCTCGACGATCACCAGTGGTGTACGGCCAGTGTAGGAGATCGCTCCCCACACCATGATGCTGGGTGTTGGCCCTGTGTGCCTCGGTCGTATGCAGTCCTAATTGTGGCGCTCACCTGCACGGCGCCAAACACGCATACGACCATCATTGGCACCAAGGCAGAAGCGACTCTCATCGCTGAAGACGACACGTCTCCATTCGTCCCTCCATTCACGCCTGTCGCGACACCACTGGAGGCGGGCTGCACGATGTTGGGGCGTGAGCGGAAGACGGCCTAACGGTGTGCGGGACCGTAGCCCAGCTTTATGGAGACGGTTGCGAATGGTCCTCGCCGATACCCCAGGAGCAACAGTGTCCCTAATTTGCTGGGAAGTGGCGGTGCGGTCCCCTACGGCACTGCGTAGGATCCTACGGTCTTGGCGTGCATCCGTGCGTCGCTGCGGTCCGGTCCCAGGTCGACGGGCACGTGCACCTTCCGCCGACCACTGGCGACAACATCGATGTACTGTGGAGACCTCACGCCCCACGTGTTGAGCAATTCGGCGGTACGTCCACCCGGCCTCCCGCATGCCCACTATACGCCGTCGCTCAAAGTCCGTCAACTGCACATACGGTTCACGTCCACGCTGTCGCGGCATGCTACCAGTGTCAAAGACTGCGATGGAGCTCCGTATGCCACGGCAAACTGGCTGACACTGACGGCGGCGGTGCACAAATGCTGCGCAGCTAGCGCCAGTCGACGGCCAACACCGCGGTTCCTGGTGTGTCCGCTGTGCCGTGCGTGTGATCATTGCTTGTACAGCCCTCTCGCAGTGTCCGGAGCAAGTATGGTGGGTCTGACACACCGGTGTCAATGTGTTCTTTTTTCCATTTCCAGGAGTGTATGTAGGCCAGCATTGCACGAAGCTGTGTCGATAAATAAGAGCAGAAATAGTTGCAGTTTTTATTGAGGTAAGAATTTTTGCTTTTGTTATCAGAATACAGGGCCGAAGGTCAGCGCTGCTGTCCTTATAAAATTTACCAGATATTATTATTTCTGTTAGGATGTTACATTTCGTTCATGGTTCATTATTTAATTGATATTATTGTGGGTTTTTGGTCAATTTTCATTTATCAATATTCTGTGGGAAGTTTACGCTTGGCTCCATTTCAAATTTTCATTTAATTTATTTACTGCTGGGAGGTTACAACGTATAACATAAAACCCACCAATACGGGCTTCTTCTGAACACAATTGGCATTACGAGGCTGAGTGCACCCCCAAAAATGGCAACAGCGCATGGCGGCTAGTATGGTCACCCATCCAAGTTCCGGCCACACCCGACATCGCTTAACTTCGGTGATCTGACGGGGACCGGTGTATCCACTGCTGCAAGGCGGTTGCCCCAACGGACTGAAATAAATGAAATTAATCTTAATCTGAAGTTAGCTTAAGTAACACCAATACTTTTGTCCATCTACCAGTGGAGTGCTACTACAGACGTCCAACATGGCACAAGTGGAACAAGCAGTTGCCCTGTTCGGACCGTCCACCAGTAGTGGGAGATGTTACCATTAGCAGCGGCCGAGTACTAACCGCGTTCCTGTGATGTCTTAGCCTCACGCTTGCTCTGTCATTGACCGAAAAGCTCTCCAGTTTCCACGCTTTTCCTCTGCTTTGTTAGGCTGGCAATACCAATTCATTTCTCTACGAACACTGGCCTTACTGGACGCCTTTTCAAAGTACTTGCGCGCTCGCTTTCACTCACACTCACATTTACAAAGAAGAGTGAGAACAGAGTAGCCTATACAGAGATGAATAAACAAAATATAACCGCTCCTCCCTTTTCCAGGGGCTACGTGTAGTTACGGTAGAGTGAAATGATAAACGGACGAAGCACTGCATAGCATGTCAAAGGGCCAGATGTATTTAACATTCATGAAACAGATGCAACTGACCCGTTTCAGGATTTAATGATCGGCAGTGTATTTAATAAATTCAAAATGGCGTACAAAACACATATAGACTGAATGTTAAACAAACTTGTTGCTGACTTGAAGAAACGGCTTCTCCACCATGAACGTAATGTTTATGGTTGTGAAATAAATAAAGATGCGACGCGATTTAGAATACAGCAGAGATTAGCTACGTTTTGCTGGAGTCTAACTGCCAGGCTTAAAATGCCAGCGAACTTTCGAAGTTTCTCTCGATTTCACAGATCGGCAAACGCCTTCCGTCAGCCAGTGCTCTGTATATATATAAATGTAGCCTTGGAATTGCTGAGGATCTCCGAAGTTTAGAGGAGTTTGTCAGCTCGGCACAGAATTTCTGGGCGTATGGAAATGAAATGAAAACATTTCTCGAGAACTGGAACTTATGAGCAAATAGATAATTTTTATTTCAGATCTGCACCTCACAATGCGCAAGCTGACAGCGAGAATAATTATTTACTCACTCTGCAGCAGGGATAATGTGCCTTTAGCAGAGATGATTTATAGTATGCTCTTTGCAGTTATTAACTAGATTATGCTGTCAGTTATATTCCTTTACTTATTTAGATCGTTTGCGTGATTAAGGAATTTACGAAGCATGGTAAGCAACGACGAAATAATTCTTCTTCTTGCTTTTATGGCCTCATTGGACTACTGTAGTCAATCATTTTCTGGCCATCTTCTTCAACGAGTTTTCTTCCCATATTGCCCAGTATATTTTCATTTGTTCTGATCTTTTTTGTCGTTCCTCATCTGTAAATACTCTTTGTATTGTTTGTCGCCTTTCTATTTTCTTATCTTACTTTTATGTTTTCAGTTTCTTTAATGTGTCTATTTGGTTTTGCAAATCGTCCAAATTAAATTCTAGCTTTTTCGTATCTTCCCCGATTTCCTTTATTCATCCTGCTTACCGCTTCATGTTCCAAGGTATCTTTATAATTTTACTTGGTAATCTGATTTCTGGTGTCCTCATAATGTGACCAAAACAAGAGATCCTTTTATTCCGTGTAGTACCCGTAAGGGGCTACAGCTCGCTGTACATCACTTCTTTTGGCACTACCTGCCTTTGTCCATCTTTTCTGATATTTCTTATTTATGTATGTTCTAGATATTCTTCTCTCTATTTTTAGGATTTTATCGAGTCTGTTTTCCAGGGTGATTTCGAAAAGAGAATCACTTTCGTATGTCACCTCTGGTTGAACCACCGCATTGTTAAGGCTTTGTTTTGACTAATACTCATTTTTCCTGAGTGGGAGGAGCACCTAGTCCCCGGCACGAATCCACCCGGCGGACTTGTGTCGAGGTCCGGTGAGCCAGCCAGTCTGTGGAAGGTTTTTAGGCGGTTTTCCATCTGCCTCGGCGAATGCGGGCCGGTTCCCCTTATTCCGCCTCAGCCACACTATGTCGGCGATTACTGCGTACACCACCACTCCTCTACTACGCAAACATAGGGGTTACACTCGTCTGGTGTGAGATGTTCCCGGGGCGTCCACCGGGGGCCGAACCGCACAATAACCCAGGGTTCGGTGTGGGGCGGCGGAAGGGTGAAGTGGACTGCGGTAGTCGTCGTGGGGTTGTGGACGACTGCGGCTGCGGCGGGAACGGAGCCTCTCCGTCGTTTCTAGGTCCCCGGTTAACAAACAAAAATACAAACAAATTCTCATTTTCTATTGTATGTAGACCATATTAATTTTTGAACTTTTATCACTTTGTTAATTCTTCCTTGCCACGCAGATTTCTCGCCCAAGTCTAATATTATAATTTCTCCAAGTATTCAAATAGTTTCACTGTTTTTACTTTTCTGTTATTTACTGTTATGTGGCTGATTACTAGTGGATCTGCTTCCATTATCCAGTCTTTTCGAATGACATCTGGAGTCCTATCTTCGTGCTGTATTTTGTAGGCTTGTTATCTGATGTCTGATTTCCTGAATGTTATTAGCTAGTAACGCTAAGTCATCTCAAATCCCAAGCAATTTAAATGTGTTTGAGTTTTCTTGGTTCCAACTCTTATGTTTTTAGGGTTTTCCTTGTATCATTCCCTCATCACTTTCTCCAGAGCACAGTTGGAAAGTAATTGTGATAAATCATCTGTGTTTCAATCCTGTTTTAATCGTAAATGGCTCAGATATTTCTCCTCTGAACTTTGCTTTAGGTGTGGTGTTTGTTAGAGCTGAATTTATCATTTTCGTTAATTTGGGATAGAGACCGAAATTCTTAGTACCTTCATCACATGTGAATACAATCATAAGCTCTTTTGAAGTCTACAAAGGCTATGACGTACTGTTTTTGTCTTCTTATGTGGTAATTCATTACCATTTTCAAACTGATTGTCTGTTCTGGGCAGCTTCTCCAAGGTCTAAATCCTCTTTGGTATTATCCTTGATAAGCACGCTACTGTATTGTTGGAAAACCTGAAGAGCGGTTGTTAAATAAACCAAAACGAATAATTGCCAAAGAATGTATTAATCTCCCGGGCGGAAATTAAAAAATTCTATTAAAACTATTCAGCCGTTAACTGATGCAATTCGTTATCACATTAATTAAGGTTTTGAGACATTTGTCTTTCTTCAAAGAATTTCCTGGAGCATTTCTGTTCCATTCTTGCATGGGCTACACCGACCTGTTACAATCCTAACCTGACTATGCTTCTAAATTCGTTCAACGTCTGTCGTGATTGCTACTGAGTAACGGCTCCAGACAGTGGAACAATGCACTGGAATTACTCAGGCTTCTTGTACGGGATTGCATTTACAGATATACTGCATTTTCCCAGAACCATTGCAACTTCCTTCCCTCTAACGCTTATACGCTGCCGGAGTAAATGCAGCACCTTTTATTGACAAGTGATGTGACAGTTCATCATTGCAGGAGCATATGATAATAAATGCATACCAAATGAAACAGATGGCCGGCTGGAGTGGCCGTGCGGTTCTAGGCGCTACAGTCTGGAACTGGGAGACCGCTACGGTCGCAGGTTCGAATCCTGCCTCTGGCATGGATGTGTGTGATGTCCTTAGGTTAGTTAGGTTTAATTAGTTCTAAGTTCTAGGCGACTGATGACCTAAGAAGTTAAGTCGCGTAGTGGTCAGAGCCATTTGAACCATTTTGAAACACATGACAAGCAAAGTGTACGCCCCTCATAAGAGGTAATGAATGACATCCTGCTCTAGTGTTGTCATATGTCAGAACGACCGAGAGGTATGGTTTGGGAGAGAGGGGTGACTAACGTCCAAGCGGGCAGAGAAACTCAGGCAAGTGTGTCATTGACTTTATTGCATCGAAGGTACACAGTGGGCATTCCGCTGATCCTGGTGAGGCGCTGCGCAACGAGCGTGGGTCAACGCTAATCGCGATTTCCGGAATCTGCAGCGCCGGCTTTCGACCCCCCAGCCTTGCAGACGTAGCACTCCCACTCATCTCGCAGCTAAGAGGCCGCCGCGCGTGTTGGCTGCGCCGGTAACCCGGGCCACGGCTGGCCGCTCCCTCAAGCGCAACTCGTACACCCCTTGTAGAGCGCCGAAGGGAAACAACCGACCGCTGTCACTGTAGTGAGCCCTAGCAGCTCCGGCCATTCGCCCAGGGCAGCTCGGTCAGTGACCGCACACAGCTCCGCATGTGGGAAGCCGTGAGTTTGCGGCTCTGCCCCACCCCTGCGGTCAGCAGCTTGCAGTCCGCCGACAATGCCACCCAGAGAGCGGAGTCCAGCAGACCTCTCGCCCGTCATGCCGCTGCAGCTCCAAGGTGCGGCCCGCGCCGGCACAGCTATGACGGATCCGTGGAGTAGAGGTTGGAGGTAGCTTCAGCGGGCCGATTGATCGCCAACATCCATTACTGGATGGTCATCGTGGTTTACCTGCAACTTAAACAATCGCCATTCTCTCCGGTTCTAGACAAGTACAGAATGGCGACACGACTCCGTCTTTGAGCCTCTGGGCTCGCTTATTTATACGTCCTTTTCCGATGCCTCTGACGTAGTTCCTGTGAGGGGGGGGAGAGGGGAGAGGGGGGGAGGGACAAGTGGAGTACTCTTTTACCACGTCAACTTTCCCCAGCCCGCTTCGGCCCCTACACACAGGCCATTAGGCGCTACTGTAACTGCAACGTATGTGTTCTTCACAGCACATCAGTGGCTGTGCTGCCATGGTTACTTCATAGTTGTAAGTACCCGCCGGGCCGTGCCTTGTCGCCTGTGAGCGGTGTCTTACACCTGCCTCGGATTGTTGCAATTCGACAATAGTTCTTCCAGGCCCTGGAGAACGTGTATGTTCCATAAGTGCTAAGTTGGCGACACGTCTGGTAGTCTTTCTTGCACGAGCAGTTGTGCACCACACAGAGAACGTTTCGAGCAGTACTAAGTGGTCGTGTATTTTCCCGTTGAAAAAGCACATCATCTTCCTGTCGAAAACTTCGCAATAGCATAGGGTTAACAACCTGTGAAATGTAGTGGTGCGATTTGCTTTACTCAGCAGAAACACCAAATGTGAGTACTGATTGTAACTGATGGCATCCAACACCATGAAGCCTGAGGAGGGACCTGTGTGACGTGGACGAATGCACTATGGAATAGATTGCTCACTAGACCCACGCCGTACACGTATATGTCCACGACTAGCATAAAGAAAGAAGCTGCTCTCATCACTGAAGACGACAGAGCGCCATTCCACCCTCCAGTCTACACTTTCACGAGACCAGAGTATCCGTACTTGGCGGTGTCCTGGTGTCGGTCGTAGCCTGGCCAGAGGCACATGTGATCGTTACCCTGCTGCAAGCAGACAGTTCGCAATGGTCCTCGGTGAAACAGAAGATGCTACGTGTGCCCGAATTCCTTCCCTGGACGATGTTCCGTCGGTCACTGCACAGTGCGTCGATCTTGAAGTGCGTTTGTACTACGCGTACGTCCAGAACCTGGTGCACAGGCGTGAGAATGTTCCACACACCACCGATTGTGCGGAACACGTGCCGCAATGCATCGATGTGTCCATTAGACTTCTCGCAAGCCCATACTCAGACCCTGTTCAAATGGCTGCATTTTTTCAGCAGGAGTACTTACTTGTCGGTGGGGAATGATTGTACCTTAGAACGAATGCTGAAATCACTATCACAGCACAGTTTCTATCTGCAGCGAAACAACAGAAGGCGCATAGACACGCCTTCTGAGCACTGTCTGATAGCCGATGACGGTGACAAATGTGTCACTAACATTGCAACCCCACAGTGTGCATGTATTATACTCTGGTGCCACTGAACATAGTCCTTTAGCGTGTTTTTTTTTCTTCGCGCAGCGTAATAACCTAAGCCAACTGCTCCATGTTTGCACTCCAGCCGTATGAGATATGACAATGAAAGGAAAATTTAACGTCGGCAACGAGATCGTTAGATACGAATTTCTAGCTCGGAGTCAACACGGATGTGATAAAATAATCATCGGTGTTATTTTGAAAGAAGCCACAACGGACTCTGTTCTAATGCGTTTAGGGTAGCTGCAGAAAACTTAGATCAGAATGACTGCACGGTCAATCTGAACTTTAACTTTACCGCATCCAAGTCCAGTTTTTACGTAACTCTCGAACTGCTTACATCACCTACACGTAGAACTATTGCCATTAATTGAATGTGAGAAATAAATGTATTTGTATTACAGAATAAATCAACATTGTCGGCGAACCCTGCCTCCAAAAATAAAGGATTATCATTTTTTTTTAACAAAGGTGCTCTTCAGATCCAATGTTCAACTACTGCCAACCGCAATTCGTCTGTAGGGTGGAGATTCAGTAATCCGAATAAACTTAAAATGTGGCCTAGACGGCGTCTTCCGTTATACAGGTTGAGCATATTGTCTTTCCATAATTGCAAAAAGTTATTTATAAGGTACTATGCTAGGTACAGCTACGTGGTTTTTTCATCTGGTAGCTTAACTCATAAACAATTTTGTAAATTATTTTCGAGGTAGCAACGCGGTTTGAGGCGCCATGTCACGGATTGCGCGGCTCCTCCCGCTGAAGGTTCGAGTCCTCCCTCGGGCATGGGTGTGTGTGTTGTTCTTCGCGTAAGTTAGTGTAAACAGTGTGTAAGTCTAGGGACCGATGACGTCAGCAGTTTGGTCCATTAAGAACTCACATACACATTTTTGGTAGTAAGTTCCTATGGGACCAAATTGCTGAGGTCCTCGGTCCGTAGGCCTACACACTACTTAATCTAACTTAAACTTACGCTAAGGACAACACACACCCCCATGACTGAGGGAGGACTCGAACCTCCGAGGGGGGGGGGGGGGGGGGGGGACCGCGCCAACCGTGACAAGGCACCTTAGACCACGCGAACCGTGATGAGGTACCCTAGACCGCGCGGCTACCCCGTGCGGAGTGGATTCTTTTGACCGATTCTGACTTATCTCTCTCTCCTGTTATAGGTAGCATACGAGGGCATACTGAATAATTCCTCCGATTTTTTTACGTGGAAGCTCATAAGGATTTTTTTAAAATAAAACAAACGTAATTAACGTTGTACAACTTTATTCTTCATATTTACATATCTGCAGCCCTCTACTGCTGTAAAGTTACTATGCCAGTGCGTGAGAAACGGCGTGCTGTAACCGAGATTCGAATTCGAAGAGTTCGTCCACACACGGAGCACTCTTTTTTTCAGCATGACAATGCCAGACCACACACGAGCGCTGGGACATCTGCAGCAATCCGATGCCTCGGGTTCGCCGTCATCGAGCATACAGTCCCAACTCGGCCCCATTCCGATTTCCATCTGTTTCCAAAACTTCGAGGACGTCACTTTATATTGATGACGCGGTGCAGCCAGAAGTGAGGTTGTGGCTCCGTCAACAAATCCATTCTTCAGTGACGATTTCAACAACCTGGTCTCTCGCTGGGAGAAATGTGTTCTTCGCCGGGGTGACTATGTTGAGAAATGAATATGTAGACATGAAGGATGAACATTTAGAATGTTGATAACGTGTGTCGTATTTAAAAAGGTTTGAGAGTTTTCACACGAAAAATTCGGAGGAATTATTTTGAAGCATGTAATTTAGAAGTGCTGCTGTCACAATGGTGTATAAGCAGGAGAAAGCGTGATGTGTTTTGTAGTTTCATGAAACACGGTCGCCTAATGCAGTTCAGCAATAGTTCTAAAGTGCTTATGGTCGAGATCCACCAGAACCAGATCGTTAAACGATGAAATAATTAGCTTAAAGAGTCTGGCAATGATGGCGACAAGGCAAGAAGCGGCAGAGCTGGAATGACGGACGACGATGTTGATACAATGCTTTCAGAATTTCAATGCAGTCCGCGGAAATAGAGACGTACTGTTTTCCAGAGAAACAGTCATACCACAGAGCACAGTTGTGAAGATTTTACGCAAACGGCTGCATTTCTGTGCACATATACTCCTGCAAGCTTTGAACAAGATGAGAGGCCCACACTTGCTGGGTTCGCTGAGAACACGATGGAGCGAATCGATGCGGTTAATGACCTCCTTAATAAAGTTTCTTTTTTTTTCGATGAAGGGAGTTTTCGCATCTCCGGTAGAGTAAACAGACATAATGTCCGAATCGGGTGTTGGAGAACCCACGTGTTGTGATGTAGCAAATAAGAGACAGTCAAACACTGAATGTACTGTATGGCATAATGCACGGCACCATTTTTGGGCTATTATTTTTCTCTCAACCAATAATTACGACAAGAGTTTACGTGGACATGTTGGAACTTTACGTTGCATGTCGGCTTCAGGTGTTGCAGCCATGGGCAGTGTTTGAACAAGGTAGTGCACCTCAACACTGTGTTATCTGTTTGCTGGTTCTTGGATGAAGCGTTTTCGGACAGGTGGATTAGTAGAGACGGTCCAATATCATGACCACTACGTGCATCTGACCCAACATGTCTAGACTTTTTTGGGGGGTTACATTGAGTACAAAGTTACTGAGGTTCAAACTATTAGGGCGGCAATGCTAGAAGATGTACAGGCAGTGGTGGGAGAGATTTGGCAAAGACATGAACAGACAATGAGTATCACCTAGGCTTTTCTATGGTTAAAAAGCGAATCTCATTTGCAACTGTATCAATAAAAAATTTTACAAGTTGAAGTTTGAAAAAAAAATACAAAGCTGCATCTCACCGAATGAGGTGGCACAGAAGTTAGCACGCTGGACTCGCACTGGAAAGGACTAAGGTTCGTACCCGCGTCAGGGTATGGGACCAAACTGTTGAGGTCATCGGTCGTTAAGCCTACACACTACTTAATCTAACTTAACTTACTCTATGGACAACACACACACCCATGCCCGAGTGAGGACTCGAACCTCGGACGGGAGGAGCTGCACGAACCGTTCCGCTTCCGGCCATCCAGATTTAGATTTCCCATGATTCCTCTAAATCTCTCCGGGAAAACTCTGTGATGGTTTCTTTGAAAGGATACGGTCGATTTTCTTGCCCATCTTTAACACATTCATAGCGTGTGCTCGATCTCTAATGTCCTCGATGTCGACGGGACGTCAAACCCAATCTTCCTTTCTTCTTTTAGCTGCATCTCGCATAGTTCAGTTGTGCCCCTGTCTTTCAGATCCTGTTGCCAAATGTGCTGAAAACTGTCACCACATTTCTCTATCAGAAATTCAAAGAGGCCAATCTGCCTCTGAGGCGAGCCTGTTTGCCACACGCATAGCTCCACTTCCTGCTGCTGAGGCTAGAACACTGTCGACGCAGCGTAGTAGGAGCGTCAGATCGTCGCAGCGGTGACCTGGATTACACTACATCTGAGCCTGGTGGTGTGCCTCTTGTGGGGCCTGCCCTCTCCAGTTATGCTGTATTTGTCATCGTACGAAGGCAACACTGAGTAATCCACTACCGTCGTCGACATCATGTGGGTCTTCCTGCATACCTACTACTAGACGCTGCCTCCACCAGCTGTTGGGCTATGGGCTGTGCCTATCCCTGTTGCTGGGAGGAACTGAGCTGGTACATTCCATATGGGAGCCATCTACTGGCTGACATCAACAGGGCGCTCGTCCAGGAGACCATGGGTTGCAGCCCGGGCTCATGTGCCATCCGTACCAGACTTCCCCCACGCCACCACCTGTACTGTACGTACACCCTCTGCTACCAAAGGCTTGCATCCGCGGTCCACTGATGCTGCCTACTACGTCGAGGGTCCTTGGTTCGTCGCCACTTTTCGATGCTATCTGTACCGAGCCCAATGCAGACTGTTGGCTGATTGCGCATTTGTGCCAAACTAGGTGACCAGCTTACATCGGAATTTTCTGCTACAGCTTGCCTGCTGCCTGTATAGGTCTGATTCAGCTGTACACTCGCGCAGATGCCGACGTCATTTCCTCTTCTGCCGCTTCTCCCGCTGCCGACTCTGTTCCACTGGCCGCTTTTTGCCACAATGTGCTGCACTAGCAAACACCACCATCCAGGGCCAAACCACACCACCGGGCTTTGAACGCAACAATACGGCGTCTTCTATTGCTTTATCGCTTATGGTAAATAAACAGGTTTATATTTTATCTCTGCTTCTGAGATTCTACGATGGTCGACCACCTGATTCTACATAACTGCTGCCCTCTCAACTGTTCCGCAACGTCCTGCAGTGAGACCAATAAGCAGTTGAGGCAACTTGACCTCGCTACGTCTTGTATCAGATGCGCCTAGCAACTCGGAGCAACGTCGTGGGTCGATGTATAGCATCATCAGCATAGTAGAGTGAGTACAGAGAAATTATCTTTCCTACTTGTGACTCCTTCAAATGCTGTGTAGTGGCACAGGTCTTCAGTTCAACATATAGTTCAACACACACCAACAAAATTTCTGAATCGCCCCGACTTGTCGTATGTATTTGTTGCTACTGTGACTCTTCCTGAATCGATCCGAAGGTCTTCCCTAACGTTGTCTGTAAACGTACACACAGTTACCAAGAGCGCTCCCTGCATGTGGAGCGCCGCACTCTTATTGAGTGCATCATTTCAGTTGAAAGTAGAGCACCAGTAGGGACGCACTTGAGATGTCTATGAAACAGCAGTGTGAACATCCGTCATGCCACGATGGCCACTCAGGACCAATGATCGAGTCTGCGTCACCACGTTATGCACAGAACGCTGCAACCAGGGAAGTTGCTCGACGTGTGTATCGGAGTCAAAGTCGTGTGGTGCGGACGTGGATTCCATTCCAATTGACAGATAGCGATGAGAGCTGTCACTCAGAGGTCGTTCGACAGGTGCACTGACTGTGCTATATCTACGACATTTGAGACAAAGGAATCTTGGGCTAAATGCTCTACAACTGAATTCCGCGTTCAAATAGGCTACAGGACGCCATGTATCGCATGGAACTGATAGGAGACAGATACATGATGCGAATCCCCATTCATGGCGACAATGACGAGTGCCACGACGGATACCACAACACCATGGACACTGTTTCAGATGGACACTGTTGTAGATGGACAAGAAATCATGCACAAGGGAATTTCCAGGACTGCATCATGTGTTGCTTACGGACTAAACTCGGATCTGTTTGTACCCTGATAGTCGCAGAGGGATGAAAGGTTATCTATGGTAAGATTCCTTTAATTACTTTGTTACTATCCGTGAATTACAGGATATTCTGAGTGGAATGAACACTCTAATGAGTACAGAATATAGTTCGAAATTAAATCGAAGGAAGGCGGAAAATTGGTGATCAGGAAGTAGATGAAGTTAAGGAATTTTGCGACCTTGGCAGCAAAATAACCCATGTTGGGCGGAGCAGGGAGGATATGAAAAGTAGACTAGGAAAAATGGCATTCCCGGCCAAGAGGAGTGAACTAGTATCAAGCAAAAGCCTTAATGTGAGGAAGAAATTTCTGAGAATTCGGAGCACAGTATTATGCAGTAGTGAAGCATGGACTTTGGGAAAACCAGAAAAAAGAGTATCGAAAAACTGGAATTCTACAGCTACAGAAGATTTTTGAAAATTAGGTGAACTGATAAGGTAAGGAATGAGGAGCTTCTCGCAGAATCGGTGAGGAGAGGAACATATGGAAAACACTGACAGGAAGAAGGAACAGGATGATAAACATCTGTTAACACATCAGGTGTAACTCCTAGGGTACTAGAGGGAGTTGCAGAGGGTAATAAAAACTGTAGAGGGATACATCCAGCAAGCAACTGAGGACATAGCTAGCAAAATTGTCACTCTGAGATGAAAAGGTGTCAACACGTGAGGAGCATCAAACCAGTCAGAGTTTCGAAATAAAGGGTTAAACTAAATTTTCGTGTAGTTCTCGAGTGCATTTAACAACATTAGACGCAGATGATGATTTGAGGGTGCGTAAAGTGAATTTTGGAAGGAACATATACTACAGTGTGCCCTATTATTATGGGACATGTAACTTATTGTGAACTGGCATAACCCAATCTCCACTTGCTTCGTTCTGGAATACGCAGAGTGCCAATCACTGGCATGAGATAAAATAGCTACAACACTATCGTGAAGAGTTAAATGGGACGTCGCAGTTACACATATAACTTTATTTATTTGACCAAACATTACAGTACAAATTCTTGAACTTAGTTATCGGCTGAATACGCCACTCTATCTTATGCCTTAAGGACACAACCACTTTAATTTAAAAAGCTGAAAGCCATTAAATCAAAATTCAGACGCCAAAAGAATATTTAGAAGCCACAAGGCCTCACGTTAAGTAAGATCTATTATTTGGCTGAAGGCCCCAAAATCTTGAGAAACTGAGTTGTAGCAAGTTGTATTACGGTAGCGTTGCAGTTAAGAGTCCTTGTGTTGATCCTCTTTGTTTGTGCTGTTGTTTCCTTGCAAGTTACAGAACGGTTTCATAAACCTGGTCATTTTTAAGGAAAGACAGGTGTGGATGTTTTACCGTTTGTAGATAACCCTTTGACAGCTGCAAATATGGGTTGCTGGACAGACAAACAGTTGTTACAATTCATCAAGCTACGTTATACACGGGACGCGAAAACGTGTGCTTGCCATGCCATTTCCACCTGGCGCCTCAGTTGGACCAGCGTTCGTGCTGGACGTGCAGACCGCGTGAGACGACGCTTCATCCAGTCCCAAACATGCTCAATGGGGGACAGATCCGGAGATCTTGCTGGCCAGTGTAGTTGACTTACACCTTCTAGAGCACGTTGGGTGGCACGGGATACATGCGGACGTGCATTGTCCTGTTGGAACAGCAAGTTCCCTTGCCGGTCTAGGAATGGTAGAACGATGGGTTCGATGACGGTTTGGATGTACCGTGCACTATTCAGTGTCCCCTCGACGATCACCAGTGGTGTATGGCCAGTGTAGGAGATCGCTCCCCACACCATGATGCCGGGTGTTGGCCCTGTGTGCCTCGGTCGTATGCAGTCCTGATTGTGGCGCTCACCTGCACGGCGCCAAACACGCATACGACCATCATTGGCACCAACGCAGAAGCGACTCTCATCGCTGAAAACGACACGTCTCCATTCGTCCCTCCATTCACGCCTGTCGCGACACCACTGGAGGCGGGCTGCACGATGTTGGGGCGTGAGCGGAAGATGGCCTAACGGTGTGCGGGACCGTAGCCCAGCTTCATGGAGACGGTTGCGAACGGTCCTCGCCGATACCCCAGGAGCAACAGTGTCCCTAATTTGCTGGGAAGTGGTGGTGCGGTCCCCTACGGCACTGCGTAGGATCCTACGGTCTTGGCGTGCATCCGTGCGTCGCTGCGGTCCGGTCCCAGGTCGACGGGCACGTGCACCTTCCGCCGACCACTGGCGACAACATCGATGTACTGTGGAGACCTCACGCCCCACGTGTTGAGCAATTCGGCGGTACGTCCACCCGGCCTCCCGAATGCCCACTATACGCCCTCGCTCAAAGTCCGTCAACTGCACATACGGTTCACGTCCACGCTGTCGCGGCATGCTACCAGTGTTAAAGACTGCGATGGAGCTCCGTATGCCACGGCAAACTGGCTGACACTGACGGCGGCGGTGCACAAATGCTGCGCAGCTAGCGCCATTCGACGGCCAACACCGCGGTTCCTGGTGTGTCCGCTGTGCCGTGCGTGTGATCATTGCTTGTACAGCCCTCTCGCAGTGTCCGGAGCAAGTATGGTGGGTCTGACACACCGGTGTCAATGTGTTCTTTTTTCCATTTCCAGGAGTGTATTTGCAATGCAACCATAATTCACCGTTCATGACAGTATATTGTGTAAGACCACAAGCCTTGGGCCTTTGGGCCTCATGTAGTTCTTCCTGTCATGTAACAAGAAGAAGCTTTGAAACAAGCACATGATCACATTTCATCTTGTCATGGAGAGCATAGACCCATACATTGAATAGTGGCCGAACATTACTGCTGAAAAATGTGTAGACAAGCCATAGTGCAGTATGTTGAAAACTGTGTGCCTTGTGTACATTGTGTGGAATTTAACCATCAGTGCGTACATCTACAAAGATTTTTGGAAGCTATTAAACGTTTGGAAATAACTGGGATGGACATTTGAGGACCTTTGAGCCAGATGCTTGCAGGATACCTCTATGTTCTGACCGTTGTGTGAGGGTGTGCTGAAAGATAACGCCTCCAGTTTTTTAATGTGAGGCTGTTAAAGCATTTTGAAAAAAGCTTTATTAACATTCTACAATTTTATTCTTAATGTCTACACATTTATTTCTCAACGTTATTACCGTGGTGACAAACACATTTCTCCCTACAAGACATCAGTTTGTTGCTACCATCACTGTGTGTTTGTCTTAGTTGATGGAGCCACAACCTCGCCTTACACCTCTTCATCACTCTCAGTGCGATATTCTCAAAGATGTTCTTTAAGTTTTGAAAACAGATGAATATTAGATGGGGCCAAGTCGGGACTGTATGAACGATGATTGATGACAGTGAACTGAAGACTTTGGATTGTAGCTATTGCAGCGCTCGTGTGTGGTCTATCATTGTCATGCTGACCGAGCGAGGTGGCTCAGTGGTTAGCACACTGGACTCGCATTCGTGAGGACGATGGTTCAATCCTGTGTCCTGACATCCTGATTTACGTTTTCCGTGACTTCCCTAAATCGCTCCAGGCAAATGTCGGGATGGTTCCTTTGAAAGGGCATGGCCAACTTTCTTCTCTCTCCTTCCCTAATCCGATGAGACCGATGATCTCGCAGTTTGGTCTCTTCCCCCAAACAACCCAACCCATTGTCATGCTGAAGGAGAGACTGCTCCATGTGTGGGAAAACTCTTTGAATTCGTGCTTTCAGTTTTCTGAGGTTTCTCACCCACCGACATAGTTATCTTATTCTCCACCACATTACCCACTATAATTCAGGGCCTTCTAGGAGTAGAGAGTTGCAACTTCTGTCAGCGAATTGGGAAAGTCGAGCGAGTAATATGCACGATATGTAATACCTCAACTGATTTTGAGAATGGAGTAAAGTTCTTGGAGGCTTTAGTTTTCAGCATGCACTAACACATCATTCTCACACTATGTGAGGACGGTCGCTATCCAAAAGCTACAAGCCAGCGTGCTAGCAAAGGAAATGGAGAATAACTGAGTACTAAATTTCGGTGTTCCGAAAACGATAATCATGGATTGGGACACCAGCTTTATGTCGGAATTGATGAAACTGCTATGCAATTTGTTACGTCTTCGCAAACTGAGAAGTAGCCCATTACTTCCACAGGCCAACGGAAGAACTGCATGTATACATCAAGCAATAGGGAAAGTGCTGAGCCACTATGTGAATAGTTATCAAATGGTTCAAATGGCTCTGAGCACTATGGGACTTAACTTCTGAGGTCATCAGTCCCCTATAACTTAGAACTACTTAAACCTAACTAACCTAAGGACATCACACACATCCATGCCTGAGGCAGGATTCGAACCTGCGACCGTAGCGGTCGCGCGGTTCCAGACTGTAGCGCCTAGAACCGCTCGGCCACCCCGGTCGGCGAATAGTTATCACAATGATTGGGATGCTCTGTTGCTGTACATGGTAGTGGTTTATAAATCTAAAACTCTTGAAATTATAGACCTATCGCTATACCCGGTGGCATGTGGTGGAGAATACCATCACCATCTGAAGTGATCAAACCGAAGGTGAGGAAAAAACGGTGAACCGATACGAAATTTCGGAGGACGTTGAGAGAAGTATGGAAATGGGTACAAAGAACTAATACTAAGCCCCTTGCAGCCACGGCGAGTCTGCCTCCTGTCCGGTCCTGATGGACCTGTAGACTCGCTGTGGTGACGACAAGTTTGTTCCGCTGCTGGTTGTCTGGCTGTTTACTCTGTGTCGCTGGCCGCCTCTTGCTGCAGTGTGATGAAAGGCCGACTCCCACTACAGACCGGCAGTGCGGCACGCGGCAACTTCAGAGGCAAGCCTTTTAAGTGGTGACGCAGCAGCTCGCAGAATTGGCGTTCCAATCTGGAAGGGGCAGACGCTACCAGTAGCCAATGACGGACCTCCAATGAGGCTTGGGGTGGGACCCACTAAACGCGCGGTGCATTTGATTAACTATACTGTGAACTTACACGAAAGAAAGACCAAGTTGGGTGAAGAGACACAAATTTTTTATGTTTTTCTTTCGATATAATCTTTCACATATTACCGTATTCATGTTTTCTTATTTCACCATTCACAAATTTGATGAGTACCATTCATGATTGTTCACTATCTCAATTAGAAAACCGATCGCTCCAGAACAGAAACTTATTGTTACTCTCATAACAGCTTTTAGTCTTGCAAATTGCACTACCTAGACGCACTTTACTATAAAGATAGCACATTAACTTTTATGTGGTAGGCATTTATTTGTAACTGAAAATGTCTCACATTTGATCCTCAGTATTTCCTATCTTAAGATCATGTATTTTATCACTCTGTGAATGTTAGCTATTGAAACTATCAATGATGCAATATCACAAAACTCAGCTGCATCTCTAAACTGCCTTTAACATTATCATAACCAAGATAGACATGAAGTTATCAGCCACACACAGTGATACATGTTCACATACCTACCTACAACACAGATTATAAACAGATTGAAACATTGCCAGATGAAAGAGATTATTCAGACAGTTAACCGAGACAAAAACTTAAAATGTGATGAGAAACTGGAATTTGGTAGCAGGCACGAGAAGAGAAAATAGTAAACAAAGGCTTGGGCGAAGGGATGAAAGGGCAAGCCACCGGGTATAATTTTGCACAGAGCATAATTTAATCATCTCCAACATTTTGCTTAAGAATCATGAAAAAAGGGTGCATATTTGGAACAGAGTTTCAGAAACCAGATTTTAAAATGTAAGATATTTCCCAGTGCAGACACAGACCGACAATAATTTTCTGGCTATGAGCTGCAGTTTAAAGCTAAAGAGATAGTAAAAGGTAAAAAATTTAGGAGATGTAACCTAAATAAGATTAGACCATGAGATTTTCGATAGTCTTACAGGTACCGTTAGGCAATGACCGACTGAAACAGAGGAAGGAATTAACTGCTCTGCGAATGGATGTGTTTGGGAGAAGTAGTGAAGGCGGCAGAGGATGTAAATGGGAAAAGGTTGAGTAGAAATCCTTGGATAAAAAACGATAAATTGAATAAAATTAACAACAGGGGAAAATATAAAATGCAACAAATAAAGTAGGCAATAGGGAATATAGGTGTCTAAAAAATAATGTTGATAGAGACTCGAAAATCGCAGTTGCGATTTTACACTTCGAAAATCATACATGACGAAATTAAATAAGAAAAAGAGGAAAGAACACTTTGCTCAAAAGAGAAGCAACTGTAAAGAGCTCATTTGGCAAGCCAGAACTAAGAAAAGAAGAGAAGGCTGGAAGATGGAAGGAATATGTAGAAATAAGACGGGGAGGGGCTATACAAACTAACATGAGCACAATGTTAGATTCCTGTGAAATGTCTGAATACGCAAGGCAAATACTGATCCTACCTGTTAGCTTAGCAGACGGACTGAAGAAAGGCTAATTTGTGTTTATAGGATTTGTATATTTAGAAACAGATTTTGACAGTTTTAACTGAAAGACGGTCTTTGAGGCTCTGGAGGTATCAGCGATTAAACACAGCGACACATGATAATCTATAGCTTGCACAGAAACCAAGATGCAGTTGTAAAACTCCAAGGAACGCAGTAATTGAGAAGGCACAAGTAGAGAGGATATAAAATGCAAACTGCCAACAGCTAGAAAACGTTTCTGAAAAAGAAAATTTGGTGACATCGAATATAAATTTAAATGACTGGATGGTATTTTTTAAAAGTATTTGTGTGGGGTGTAGCTTTGTACGAGGGTTGAACTTAAATAGTGGCAACTATTTATTTACAACCGATACAAAAGAGTTACATGTTTGCACCTGTTACTGTCCTTCAAAGTAGTCACCAGCGTTGTGTAGAACCCGTTGCCAGCGATGTGGCAGGCGTAGTATACCGTTAGCAGAGCCTGTTCTGTTGATGGTGCGAATGCAGCGGACTACTGCCCGTCGAATCTCTGGAACAGTTCTGAAGCGAATGACACAAAGTGGTTCCTTCATGTTCGGAATCAAATCAAAATCACAAAGACTTAAGTCGGGGGAGTTTGGTGGATGGTACAGTACTTCCCAGTCCCATCGACAGAACAGAGCAGCCACAGCTTGCACTGTATGGGCCCGCGCATTGTCGTGCAAAATGATGGCTTGGTTGCTCAGAAAGTGTCGCCGGTTCTTTCGAAGAGCTGGTCGCAGGTGACGCTCCAAAAACGAACAGTAATACTGTGCACTGACGCTCTGCCGTGGAGGGACGTAATGCGTTAGGATAACACCATCACAGTCGTACATGAGAATCACCATAACTTTCACCATACTGGGACTCTGACGCACTTTCGACTTTCGTGGCGACCCATAATGCTTTGCGAAAGAAGCGACGACACTTTCTGCGCAACCCACCCATCATTTTGCAGAACAATGCGCGGGTGCATACAGCGCAGGCTGTAGCTGCTCTGTTCGGTCGATGGGTTTCGGAAATACTGTACCGTCCACCATACTCCACGGACTTAAGTCCTAGTGACTTTGAGTTGATTCCGAAGATGAAGGAACCACTTCGTGGCATTCGCTTCAGAACTGTTCCAGAGATTCGACAGGCGGTAGACTGCTCCATTCGCACCGTCAACAGAACAAGCCCTGCTAATAATGGTTCAAATAGCTCTGAGCACTATGGGACTTAACTGCTAAGGTCATCAGTCCCATAGAACTTAGAATTAATTAAACCTAACTAACCTAAGGACATCACACACATCCATGCCCGAGGCAGGATTCGAACCTGCGACCGCAGCGGTCGCGCGGCTCCAGACTGTAGAACCGCTAGGCCACTCCGGCCGGCAGCCCTGCTAATAATATGCTACGTCTTCCACATCGCTGGCAACGGGTTCTGCACAACGCTGTTGACTACTTTGAAGGACAGTAACAGGTGCAAACATGTAACTCTTTTATATCGTTTGTGAATAAATAGTTGCCACTATTTAACTTCCAACACTCGTTAATAAGTGAAACGTGGACGGTGAACAGTTCTGTCAAAAAGACAACGCAAGATATGGTGCTAAAGAGGAATGCTGAAGGTTAGATATGTAGATTGTATAACGAAAGAAGAGGTTCTGAATTAAACCGAGGAGGAAAACGAAATTATGGCACAACTTGTCTAAAAGAGGGGAGAATTTGACAGGACATATTCTGAGGCATCAAGGAATCGTCAGTTTGGTAATGGAGGCTAAATTGTAGAGAGACCAAGGCTTGCCAACGGTAAGCATATTAGAATGGATGTAGGATGCAGTAGTTACGTAGAGATGAAGAACCCTGCGCAGGATAGACTACTGTGGAGCACTGTACCTTTACAGTCTTCATGCTGATGACCACAGCAAACAAATAGTGAGATGAATTGTATTTCTTGTTAATGGAATCCAACAACAAATAACATCACATTTTATTTGGTAGCTTTGCTGCGTATTTATTGAGAGAATATTTCTTTAACATATCACTTGTGATGTATTTGTGTATGCATCTCTATTACTTACTGCAAACAGCCTTAAGTTATGGAAAAGTTACAACTTGAATGCGGTTTTCTTATGACGACTGTCAGCAAATGACAAAGTTGAATTACTGTTTTAGCCACTCTGGCATTTGTGGCATTTTTCATAAGACATGGATTTCTTCGTGAACCAACAACAAATGATTGGTTACGTATTATCCATGACTTTCGAATGCACTAGAATTTGTCAAACTATGTAGATGTCATCGATGGCAAATATATCGTAATGCAGTTCTACATATGCTGCCATGTGGTTTTTTGTGCAGTGGAAGCTTTTGCGCTGACTTAACATATCATGTGATTACTATCAGGCCTATTAAAGGATGCACTGATGTATGAAACTATTTTAATCAAAAAATAAATACTGCATTTTAGCAACCAAATATCGAATCGGCAATAGGTTTATAATACCTGATGTGGTAACTGTGAAACCAATTATTATGACTGGTCCTTCATAGCAGTGAGACTTTATGGACACTGAAGACGATGCACAGAATATTACATTTGGTAATTTATGCCAAGGTGTTTGGCACAAAGATTCGATTATTGATGTAAAATCTTTCGATAAAAGAAATCGACTTATCAGAGACTATATACCCTGCCTGTAAAGACTGCTTGAGCGATGTTGCATAGAGTAATTGGCAATCTGGTGTTCAAAAATGGTTCAAATGGCTCTGAGCACTATGAGACTTATCTGCTAAGGTCATCAGTCCCCTAGAACTTAGAACTATTTAAACCTAACTAATCTAAGGACATCACACACATCCATGCCCGAGGCAGGATTCGAACCTACGACCGTAGCAGTCGCGCGGTTCCAGACAGTAGTGCCTAGAACCTCTCGGCCACCCCGGCCGGCTATTAAAACTGTGTGCCGGACCGAGACTAGAACTCGGAACCTTTTCCTTTCGCGGTAAAGTGCTCTACAGTCTTTTCTTTTGTTGATCTCATTGTTCTATATTGTTCGTTGAACTCGTTCGGGCCAGACACCCGATGACACCCATTCAGGTTGTTCGTTGATCAGTTCAATCAAATTTTTAATTACGGAGGGTAGCTAACCCTTTGACCGAACACGCTGACCTACCGTGCCAACTGAGCTAGCCAAGCACGCCTCACAGCCCGTCCCACAGCTTCTGTCAGTACCTCGTCTTCTACCTTGCAAACTTCACAGAAGCTCTCGTGCTTCTGTGATGTTTGGAAGATAGGAGACCAAGTTCTGGCAGAAGTAAAGCTGTGAGAACGGGCTGTGAGTCGTGCTGGGGTAGCACAGCTGGCAGTCTGCCTTCGGCAGTGACACAGTGCGGACCGTGTTGCCCTCCGGCCGCGCTGCGGTGCGCGCGCCTGTTTGTTTACGCTGGAGCAGCTTTGCGTTTGCGGTGTTTTGTGTCTAGAACGAGATGGCACACTCGTACAGAAAAACGACTTTGAAATTCAGTTTTGTGAACGACTATACATGACCAAAGGCAGACGAGATTGAACGTTTTGTAAGAGAAGAGGTTAAAATCGATCCACTGTAAATGGCGGGAATCCATTTATGGATCGTTTCAAGCGTAGTCTATGTCAAGCTTATCGACGAGGCGGCTTGTGAAAGACTTCTCCAACGATCACCGAACGCATATCGTTTCTGTCACGCCGACGGGAATGTTGGGGCGGTTACAGTCGGACACGCGGAAATGTGAATATACACCATACGGGTCTTCGAGCTTCCGTTTGAGGTCCCGTATGAACTTGTGATCGACGCCTTTGGCCCATATGGCACAGTTCCAACACATGTGGCCGAAAAATGGGCGAGTTTTACCACATACCCCGTCCTAAATGGGGTGAGACAAATACGGATAGAACTGATAAAGCACGTTCCCTCTTATTTGTATATAGGGGGTTGTCGCGGGATTATGGTGTATGATGGACATCCTTGCACTTCCTCAGGGTGCGGAAAAGAAGGCCACATCGGTTCGGAATGCCTCCAGCGTCGTTTAGTGCAAACCCCGCGGGATGACGTTCAGGCCCCACAACAGATGACTGTATTGCCGATGACCTTTGTGGAGGCCCTGAGAGAAGAAGTTAGGGACTGGAACTCCGACGACCAGTTCAACCACAGCAGACACGGTACCACATACAAGAGATGCAACTGACGATCGCTCCAGGCTCAACCGTGGTGGCTGCCAGTGCTTCCACCGAGAGCGTGATAGACCAGGCCCAAGACGTTGGATGCGCCATTCAAACAGCCGACGCGGAAGCAAGACAACGGGAACAGCGTTCGCCAAAGAGAAGAAAAAATGGCTCTGAGCACTATGGGACTAAACATCTTAGGTCATCAGTCCCCTAGAACTTAGAACTACTTAAACCTAACTAACCTAAGGACATCACACACATCCATGCCCGAGGCAGGATTCGAATCTGCGACCGTAGCAATCCAGCGGTTCCGGACTGCAGCGCATAGAACCGCACGGCCACCGTGGCCGGCCAAAGAGAAGAAAGAAGCGACGACTGACTTCTGCTGACGATAGCCATAGTTCCGAGGGGACAGTGGACGACAACGACAGTATCGACCTGCGACCAGTGGATTCAACAGATACCGAGATGACGGTGCAGGAGTTGCACAGGTGACGATAACTTGACTTCTCCTTCTGGGGAATGATGACCTCACATGTTAAGTCCCATAGTTCTTAGAGCCATTTGAACCATTTGAACTTTTCCTTCTGGTGACCGATAGGCAGCAGTGGCGATGACGATTGTCCAGCATCAGAGCGGTGACAACGCTGTCTGCCATCTTTCGGGCGGCTCTGGAAATATGCTGGGGGGGGGGGGGGGGAGGGGGCTGGGCGCAGGAAATGAACCAACAGGAGTAGGATGAAGACACGGACACGGCGATCGAGGATAGTCCTGGCCATGCGCCGGGAGGGGACAGGGAATGTTGAACAACTTGGTGCGATGAGGAGCGACGGGGGCGCCGATGATCGACAGCAGTTCGGTTTTCAACACCATCGCTTGATGACACCCGCTTTCAACTGATGAACACACGCCAGGCGTACCGCATTCCGACAGTCAACATTAATGGCATTCGGACACCACTTGAACTTTAAATGCTGAAAGATATGTTACACGACACAGATGTGGATATTGTACTCCTACGGAAAGTGCGTTTCACATCGCCACCGGAGTTCTACACTACGACGCACATTATTCAGTGCACGATGAGAGAGGATGCGGTGTGGCGATCCTCACCAGGGAAGGCATAGGAGCGGAGGAAGTTATGTCTCTCCGTTCGGTACGTGGCATAGCGATCACTGTCAACGGCGGTCGTTTCATCAATGTCTACGCGTCGTCTGGCGCCACAAAAAGAAGAGAAAGGGCGACCTTTTACACCGAAGAGATAGCACCGTTGTTCGGCGGCCGATATGACAATTATGTAGTGGTCGGCGACTTTAATTGTGTCGTTTCCTGAAAGGACCAAGTACTTCATTATGTGCCCTGCATGGAATTGCGCGCTTTGATTACCGAAACGGCGCTGATACCTGGGAACTGCAGCATGACAATGGAACGGGTTACATGTATGTAACGGGACACTCGGCGAGTAGACTTGACAGAGTGCATGTGACACGAGCTCTACGGACGGCGATACTGGATGCCGAAATCTGGCAGGCGGCTTTTACCGATTATATGGCGTACGTCGGTACGATTTCACTAACGCGGCAGAAGATATGGCGGAGTAAGGGTCACTGGAAACTGAATAGAGGATTTTTACATGACGCAGCATGTTGCCGGTCGATAGAGGGTGTCTGGGAGACCTGCGTTCGCCGCCAACAGGCATACACCTCGGTTCTCCAGTGGTGGATCAAATGCGCAAAACCAACGTTACGGAGAACGTTGATACGGTACGGGCAGGACAAATCGCAGTGGAACCGCGTGACGGCGGATTTTCATTTTACAGCTCGGAGGGAGCTCATGACCAAACAACCATCGCCGGAAAAGCACACGGCCATGCGCAGGATAAAAGCCAAGTTATTACAGCTGACGAGAATAACAATGGAAGGGATTGACATACACCGCTGCTTGCCGAAGCCCCCTCAATGCACCACGTAGTACGTGAACGCCAACGACGACGAAGGACTTGGATCTGGGAAATAATCTCTGAAACTGGCCAGCAAGTTGTGACCCAACGAGACATTGCGCAGGTGTTTACCGATTACTTCCGCCAGTTATATGGCCCTGTACAAGTGAAAAATGGTTCAAATGGCTCTGAGCACTATGGGACTCAACTGCTGAGGTCATTAGTCCCCTAGAACTTAGAACTAGTTAAACCTAACTAACCTAAGGACATCACACACATCCATGCCCGAGGCAGGATTCGAACCTGCGACCGTAGCGGTCTCGCGGCTCCAGACTGCAGCGCCAGAACCGCTCGGCCACTTCGGCCGGCTGTACAAGTGAACCACGAGACACTAAATGACGTCATCTCCGAAATGCCAGATAGAGGACCACCACTGGATGCAGAGACTTTCATCACAGCGATAACGGAGGACGAGCTGACAGACGCGGGAGCTCCGAACAAGTCCCCAGGACAGGACGGCTTCCCGATTGAAGTTTACAGCGCATTTGCATACCTCATGGGACAGACGTGGATTCAGATGTATAACGAACTCCTGTTACCGCAGACTGAGATACCTGCCGATTTCACGGAGGGTATCATCATCCAAATACCCAAACCACGCGGTGGCAGAAGGCCAGGAAATTACAGACCACTAACTCTCCTGAACTGCGACTACAAGATTTTTGCGTGCATCCTTGGAGCTCGCCTGAAGTCTTTAATTTCTGATGGACTCCTCACAGATCAAACATGCCTCGGCGGTAAGAGTAATGTGTATAAGGCGCTTGGTGATTACCGAGATATCGTCGCATTAGCAGCAGCGTGCCGACTGCGGGGGGCACTATACGAGGTGTGGCTAGAAAAAAAACCGGACTAGTACTGGTGAAACAATAAAACGAATGCAATAAGGCTGAAAGTCGCGTGGCCTGTCACGTGACTCTCGCTCCGCCTACTGCTCGAGTTTCATCTGCCTCCTGCACTCAGTCTGCCCGTGGCGTCTGTTTTAAGTAGTTGACGTTTTGTCTGTGCGTCGGAAAATGTTGAGTGTACAGAAAGAACAGCGTGTTAACATCAAATTTTGTTTCAAACTAGGAAAATCTGCAAGTGAAATGTTTGTAATGTTACAACAAGTGTACGGCGATGATTGTTTATCGCGAACACAAGTGTTTGAGTGGTTTAAACGATTTAAAGATGGCCGCGAAGACACCAGTGATGACACTCGCACTGGCAGACCATTGTCAGCAAAAACTGATGCAAACATTGAAAAAATCGGTAAACTTGTTCGACAAGATCGCCGTTTAACAATCTTACTTTCATGAAGTAAGACACTTCGATATTGTTTTTAAATAAAGGAAATATTTATCACAGAACAAAGTTTGTACTCGGAACCTTTCACTTAGCAGCCAAATACTTTAACCATTACGCTAACGCAGTTCATCGCTCAATGTACTTCCTGGATGACTTTACCGACAAACACTGTTGGTATGACTGAATTACTCACGTTTCGTCGAAGTACAATAGGAAATAAACAATTACCGCCGTTCTTTATTGCGAAAAAGCGGTTAGTGAGAATGATACAAATACCTTTCCTTGCTATCGCCTGAATTAGGAGACTTATTGCTTGTTTAGTTTAATTAATAGAATATGAAGCAATTGGTATAAAGAATGCTTTTTCCAAACTTTCTATAAAATAAATTCTGCTATCAAGACATTGCTTTCCTTCAGTTACTTTATTTATGACTGAACGTTTCTAAAACTGAAGACACTCGCCCGTGCTCTGCACTGCAGTCGAGTTCTGGCAACTTCGTTCTCTGTTCATTGGCTGACTGTGCTTTGTGACGTCAGATGCGCAGAACGAACCTAAACTCGGCCGCCGTCATAAATGACGCGCACTTTAGTCTCTATTGACTTCGGTCATGCCTTAGACAGGGTCAATCATATCTTTTTGCACGCCGTGATGGGCAGTTGGGGAATCTCACAGGCCTTCATTCTAGTGATCATGCGACAGCTACACGGCGTGCGATCCAAGGTCTCAGTGAATGGGCGGGGCACTGACTACTTTGTCATTTCACGGTCCGTTTGTCAAGGTTGGCCCCTTTCGATATTTTTGTATGTGACGGCGTTGGAACCCTGCCTATATGGCCTCCGAAGACGGCTGGGGCGAGTGCAGTTGCCACAGCTGACCTCTCATTGCCGCGCTTATGCAGACGATGTGATGCTGCTGGCACGGACAGGCGACGAAGTACACTCCTGGAAATTGAAATAAGAACACCGTGAATTCATTGTCCCAGGAAGGGGAAACTTTATTGACACATTCCTGGGGTCAGATACATCACATGATCACACTGACAGAACCACAGGCACATAGACACAGGCAACAGAGCATGCACAATGTCGGCACTAGTACAGTGTATATCCACCTTTCGCAGCAATTCAGGCTGCTATTCTCCCATGGAGACGATCGTAGAGATGCTGGATGTAGTCCTGTGGAACGGCTTGCCATGCCATTTCGACCTGGCGCCTCAGTTGGACCAGCGTTCGTGCTGGACGTGCAGACCGCGTGAGACGACGCTTCATCCAGTCCCAAACATGCTCAATGGGGGACAGATCCGGAGATCTTGCTGGCCAGGGTAGTTGACTTACACCTTCTAGAGCACGTTGGGTGGCACGGGATACATGCGGACGTGCATTGTCCTGTTGGAACAGCAAGTTCCCTTGCCGGTCTAGGAATGGTAGAACGATGGGTTCGATGACGGTTTGGATGTACCGTGCACTATTCAGTGTCCCCTCGACGATCACCAGTGGTGTACGGCCAGTGTAGGAGATCGCTCCCCACACCATGATGCCGGGTGTTGGCACATACGGTTCACGTCCACGCTGTCGCGGCATGCTACCAGTGTTAAAGACTGCGATGGAGCTCCGTATGCCACGGCAAACTGGCTGACACTGACGGCGGCGGTGCACAAATGCTGCGCAGCTAGCGCCATTCGACGGCCAACACCGCGGTTCCTGGTGTGTCCGCTGTGCCGTGCGTGTGATCATCGCTTGTACAGCCCTCTCGCAGTGTCCGGAGCAAGTATGGTGGGTCTGACACACCGGTGTCAATGTGTTCTTTTTTCCATTTCCAGGAGTGTATGTATGTCGTTGGCATGGATACAGCGGTACGGGTTGGCGGCAGGGAGCGTGCTTAACCTACAGAAGGCACGCTGCATGAATGGGGGAGGAACGCCCGCTCATGTTAGTTAACACCATAAAATGTTTAGGTGTCACGTTCCACTCAGATGTGCAGCGGACAGCAACGGATGACTACTGACGCATATTGAAGTTGATGCGGACAATGGTGCTGTTACAGAAATTACGAGCGTTGGATATGATTCAGAGGGTGGCCTATGTTAAAGTGTACCTAGCATCGAGACTCACTCACGTACCGCATGCTGGCCGCTGTGGCCGAGCGGTTCGAGGCGCTTCAGTCTGGAACCTCGCGACCCCTACGGTCGCAGCTTCGAATCCTGCCTCGGGCATGGATGTGTGTGATGTCCTAAGGTTAGTTAGGTTTAAGCAGTTCTCAGTTCTAGGGGACTGATGACCTCAGATGTTAAGTCCCATAGTGTTCAGAGCCATTTGAACCATTTGAACGTACCGCATGTCCTGCCTTTAACGCGCACAATGGCAACGCGGATACAAGCAACTTTCGGGACATACGGGAGTGTGGGACACCTGTTTAAGATCCAGTACACAACGCCTACGCTACCACCTGGAGAGGGTGGACTTGGTCTGGTGAACATATATGAAAAGGCACGGGCGCTGGTGGTCTGTACGTTTTTTCGACAGTGGCGCGGTCAATTTCGCAGTATCTCGGGTACGTTGGGCGATGCACTGGCGCCCACTTCAATGGTACCCCCAGTCAAGGTGGACCATATTTCACCGAAGATGTCTCATTTCAAGTCTTTTGGAGCTTACCTATGTCAGAGAAGCCTTCCCAAAAACACGACTGCCGACGCCGTGAGATGTGTACTAAATATTACTGCACGAGTGCCCTAGGAAAACCCTGTAAAAGAAGTACCCAGACAAGAACTGGCGACAGATACGGCGCATTATAGGGAACGTTTACGTCCCAAAGCCGGTACGCTTAACATGGTATGTGGTGGTAAATGGGAAGTTCGCAACGTACCAACGGCGGCATGCGATTCATTTGGCAGAACTCCATTATGTTTAAGCTGTGCAACAGTGGACACTGATGAACATCGTTTAGCATGTAGTGGGGCGGCTCCGGTATGGCATTTGGCACGACAGATATTGGTGGCGTTTCTGTTACGCGCCGCCCATCACACAATTGCATCGAACACACTCCTTTTCCCCCAAGAATCTTATTTTCCGGTCCATAAAACAAATGCAGTAACATGGGTACGGGGAATGGTTGTGGGCTACGTCTACAACGAATTGGCAAAGGCCAAAATGGATTTTTGGCATTTTCTCCTGGATGGACACGCGAAGCTGCAACAGTATAAGAAATATAGGCAAGACTTCGATAATTATCTGCGGGGACATTTACCGACCCGCCGGCCAGATGGGGTGTGACGTGTGAGGGATGAGATAGATGAAGTAAGCCGAGACAGACATCGATCACACTTAACGGAACCCTAGTTAATTTTCGAGAAGACGACCCAGTCTTACGCCAACGTCTGGAGAACGGGTCGATAGATGGCTCTATTGTTCTATCGAACGTCGGGTTGTGATCAGGTGACGACCCCGACTTGAATTTCATTTCGTTGCTAGCGGAGCATGTTTCTTTTGTATTTGTACTATCAGCGATGTCGTTATGTCTTTCATTTGGTCCTTTTCTATTTTATTCACACCCTTATTTAATTAATTTCTGAAAAAATGCACATCAGTGACATAAGCACTTCAAGGGCATCAATTATTTTTCCACAAACAATAGAAGTTTTTGTGAATGACTTACAACCAACAGTTGAGACAGAGATGGTGGACAGTAATTATTTATCAGATGACTGTATCACTTGTACTTCTTCGTATTTCTTTTTGTATTTTGTATCTTTCTAAGTCATATAACTGTAAGATTGATGGATTACATGAATATGAACTCTATATAAAAAGATGGGGGGCTAACACACCTGTCCCGTAAGTTTGAGACCTGAAAAATAAAAAATAAAAAATAAAAAATTAAGCTGGTAGAGCACTTGCCTGCGAAAGGCAAAGGTCCCAAGCTCGAGTCTCGGTCTGGCACACATTTTTAATCTGCCAGGAAATTTGATACAAGCACATACTCTGCTGCAAAGTGAAAAATCTCATTCTGGAAACAACCGCTCTGTTTTTGTTGTGATATATTTTATTTATTCCAGATATGTTTCGCCTTTCACTTTAAATCATCTCCAGTGGATTCTTTGCGATATTTGTGTATTACAAAACACTTCACATTTTATTTTTTTACATGAATAAGTGATTACTTACAGTTAATCGACTTTTTGGCTGGCATCTGCGTTTCCTTTCATATGGTCGCAAGCTTTAAATCGCACTATAACTTCACGTGCGAGACATAAGCACATTTTCACGTTATAACCTTTTTTCTTTACAATTTTCATGCTCTTTCCGCTAATTGATGCGGATCACTATTATTCTTCTGTCACTAGATACGGATATTTGACCGAAAACTGATTTAAAGTCTTAACTACTGTATGTTCAATTTATGTCTCATCTTGTTTGGTTTATTTGTGTACATATTGCCAACCTAACGAAATATGTGCTGAAAACAAACGTCTTTCATTGCTGTTCTCTTTATAACAGTGTATTTGTGCGTGCGCGCGTGTGTGTAGTTAGTCAGGGCGAGCTGTAGAAAGTTGAATGTGAATGTAATAGGTGTTGCAACTTTTCGTGTTCAGCTGATTCGAGTTTTAGTTTGTTTTGTGGAGGGGTGAGGCCAAAGGTGTTGGGTGCTAATGTTCTAATGATAATCATTTGTTGAAGAGTTATTATCATATTTTATCTATTAATGTAAGCAGTGAGTTTACTCTTACAAGAACCTCTCCACAAAACATTTAAACCAAAACCCAAATCAGCTGAACACGAAAACTTTCAACCACTCTCCGGCAGCTATTGCATTCACATTCAATTTCCTATAACTGGCTCTGGAGAACAGAAGGAGAACTGAAATGAACAGACGTTACTTTTCAGCATATAATTTGTTGCGTTAGCAACATGTATATTTACAAACCAAGTAGGAAGAGACAAACTAAACACATTGTAGTGATGACTTTAAATCAGAGTTTTCGATAAAATGCCCACAGTTAATGACAGTTAAGAATAACTGCTCCACACCAATTAGCGCAAAGATCACGAAAATTGTGACGAAAAAAGTGCGAACGTGAAAATATGCTATGTTCCGTAAGTTAAGTTTTAGTGCGATAACCAGCATGAGACCAGATGAGAGGGTACGCAGATGTCAGCTAAAAACTCGGTTAACTGTTGGTAATCGGTTATTAACTTAAAAGAATAAGATGTGAACTGTTTTATACTACACAAGTATCGCATATCAAAACAAAATTGAATACCACTGAAGATTCCTTAAAGTAAAAGGCGAAATGCGCCTGGAACAAATAAAATGCATTGCAGCAAGAAAAAAGTTTTTGTTACAAACAGAACCCAATAATCAAAAATGGTTCAAATGGCTCTGAGCACTATGGGACTTAACTTCTAAGGTCATCAGTCCCCTAGAACTTAGAACTACTTAAACCTAACTAACCTAAGGACATCACACACATCCATGCCCGAGGCAGGATTCGAACCTGCGACCGTAGCGGTCGCGCGGTTCCAGACTATAGCGCCTAGAACCGCTCGGCCACCTCGGCCGGCAACTCAATAATCAATAGGTGTAGTAGCAAATTACGTCTGATGACATACTAGCAAATTACTTTCGGTTTAACTTCTGTAGGTCTGTATAGAATATTGTAAATATTAATGTGTTCCATATCACTGTTAATTCTCATTTCACACGCTGTTAAATGCTGTTTAAATAAATGATCCATTGTGTAAAACTATAGTTACTTTCAGATCTCTATAGATAAATAAATTTTGCATACTTATCATGCGAGAAAATACGTTACTCTTTACGATCTATCATTCGCAAAATACCACGTTTCAGTATCTTGAACCGTTTACGTAGTTTGGAGCTGATACAACCACATGATTTACGACGAGTAGGGCAGAGTACTGGTCGTGCGCGGCCCATCCAATATCCCGAGAACGGTGATAGCTATCGTTCTGCTCTCAACTTTAAAAACAATTTCGATATATTGGTCAAATTTCATATGCACTAAAAGCAAAGCCTACGCGATGGGTTTTTACATCTGCCCACTCAATAAAATTTCGTGTAGTGGTAAACTTAAAAGTTGTACAGCAAGTAACCACGACGATAACAAAAAGAAATTCAGTTCTTCATCGAGTGAAGATATCAGGCTGTAAGATGTAGAAGAATCAAATTTTTTCGTCGAATGGTTTCGGATGGTAAGTATTTCATAGCTGCCGCCGCGTCCGCGCCAGCAGTTCTGTACCTGACGTCATGCTCAGCAAATTCTCTGATTGGCGGCGCGGACCTAGAGCGCGGTACGCGGCACCGATCGCGGTTCGACATGGGCAAAAAGCGACGCAGAACTGGCTATGTTGCGTCGCTGACTGCATTTCCATGGCAACCAAGGCTCTGCTGCGCGGTTTTGACGCGCGGCAGCCCTAATGGGAACCGGCCTGAACACGCAAGCTTCGCCGTACGGAGCCAGTCCGCGCCGATGTGCGTTGACTGCAGCAAGAAGTTGCCATTGACTGCTGTATTGCTTACGATAAATAAACTGGTTATTATTTTCCATCTGCTTATATGATTCTACGATGGCCGACCACCTGGTTCTACATACCTGCAGCCCTGCTGTGAGGTCAGTAGTCTCCTGAGTCAGCTTAACTCCGCTGTAGTTGTTTGTAGTCTTCAAATGATCATGCTTACCCTGTATTAGAAGTAGTCATGGTGCCTGCAGACTTCAAGTATTCACTTATGTAAGAATTAAAAAAGGTTCTGGAACATCACATGTAAGTGGGTTTCCAACTGACGGAGTGGCTGAAATATTCCTACAGATATGTGTGAAAAGCTAACCAACATTTTGAATCAGCGCTGCCAGAAGGGAAGTGGTTCTCATACAAACAGAAACTGGCACATAAAGGATATTTTAACAAACACATAAAGCAGTGGAATTTAATAATTGTAGTCATTAATGAATTGTCTTCAGCAGAAGGGATCATGAAGAGCAGTTGAGGATAATCCCTTGGAGTACAATATTATGGTCGTTTTGATATACCCATGATCACTTATTTGTGATAATGAATGGTCCTCAAAAAAGGTTAAGACCACTTTGCTGGACACTGATCTGAAGGGACCGTTTTGTGTAGTTGTGAAACTTATTTACTTACTTGACTTAGTTCCTGTCGTTCCCTCTGGAACATAGGGTCGTGACGAAATTCCTCCACCTAGTACGATATCTAGCAAGTCTCTTCACTTCACTCCAGTTTTTCCCATACTCTGCAGCTTCTCTCTCGATCGTCCTTTTCCAGGTCTATTTGGGACGATCACGATTTCTAACTCCTTGAGGGTTCCAATCCAGTGCCACCCTTTCAACAGTTCCATCTGGTTTCCTCAAAGTATGCCCAATTCACTTCCATTTTCTTTCCTTGATTTGTATATTGATTGGTTGCTGATTTGTCTCCCTCCAAAGATCTTCATTTGTCATTATATCTGGCCATCTCACATTTAAAATATGCCGGAGACATGGTTGATAAAAACTTGGAGCTGGTTTTTGATGTGGTGAATCACCTTCCAAGTTTCGCAACCATACAACAGAACAGCCTCCACATTGCTACAGAAAAGCCGGAGTTTGGTATTCTTTGAGATGTTCCTATTTCTTCAGACAGGGTACAGTTGTACAAATGCACCATTTGCTTTGCGGATGCGACTGCGGGCGTCCTCCTCAGCGCCTGCTGTCGTCATTACTATACTTTCGAGACAGAGGAAAGATTGGACCTGTTCTACGTCCTCTCCATTAATGGCCAGCCTATTCGTGATGGTCGAATTTATCCGCATTTCTTTGGTTTTGCGAACATTTATCTTGAGGCCTGCAGCTTTCACCTCTCTCTGTAACCTGGCCAATTTCTCTTCGATATCTCGATATTATTGTGCTATTAACCAGATGTCGTCTGCGAAATCTTAGATCTTCGACCCTATCCCGCATCCCCCAGTGGACACCTCTCTTTCGTCCCCCCATCACTCTCTTCGTCACATGGTCCAACACCAAAAGAAATGGTGTTGGCGAAATAATGGTTGTGAAAGAGTTCATGTAAAAATATGAGTGTCCTAACTTAAGGAAATAACTTATCCTGTATTATCCCACATTTTTGAAGAAGTCAGTGTGCACAATGACAGGATATGGCGATAAGAAAACGCTAATTTTGTCATGTAGATCGAGAGTGAAACACAAAAGTTCAGTTATTACTGTTTCCATGACGAACTGAGTGGCGATTCTTTATCCCCTGAAATGAGCTTTACAGGCACGAGTATCTACACATTTAGTGCCACAGATCACGCGTAGGAAGACGAACGAGAATCAGTTTTACAACAGGAAAGAAACCACCACATTTCGTTCATTGATATCAAAGTAGCATATAGTAGATAGTCACGCAACGACAGAGGCAAACGTCTGGTATACACACCTACGAAAAAAAAAAATCGGAACACCAAGAAGGAGTCCTGCAACACAAGCGGAAGTTTGGTAGGCGTGTTTCTACATCTGAAAGATTATGTCTATTGGAACTGTGCACAGGTCGCATAAGAGTGGCGCTAGTAGTGCCTCTATGAGGGTGGAATCAAGTTGCTTTAAATACATGCTGTAACGGCCGTGAGCGTTAATTACTTTTGAGACTGGACGTGGTGAGTTGATGGAACTTAAGAATGCAATTAGGGCGACAAAGACGTGATTATCAACAGCTCTCTAAATTTGAACGAGGTCGTGCAATACGACTACTAGAACTGGATGTTCCTTCTGCGATATTGCAGAAAGACTTGGCAGGAACGTAGTGACTCTACGTGACTACTGGTAGTGGTGATCACGAGAATGTACTGTCGCAAGAAGACCGGGCTCCAGACGGAAACTCAGAAGCTTGTGTGTGTTTAACTTTCAGGTCCGGCACACAGTTTTAATCTGCCAGGAAGTTTCAACATTGTGACACTTGACATATATAGCCGGCACGGTAGCTCAGCGTGTTCAGTCAGAGGGTTAGCAGCCCTCTGTAATAAAAAAACCTGAGTTCATCGATCAACAACGAACTTAAACGGATGTCTAACGACGTCCGCCCCGAGCAGATGAAACGAACGAAAGCGAACAAATGAGATTTTTTTTTTAAAAAAAGGCGGCCGTGTGTCACTATTGAGAAGGAAGACCATCGTATTCGACCTATGGCGTATAGAATATGCAGCAGCAATTTTAAGCAGAAGTTGGCACTACAGTGACACAACGAACTGTTACAGAACGTTTACTCAATGGGAGCTCCGAGCCAGACGCCCTGTAGCGTGCATTCCACTCACCCCAGACCACTGCCATTTGCTACTTCAGTGGTGTCAAGCGTTGGCTCATTGGAGGGCAGGGTGGAGGTCGTGTTTTCTAATGAAAGCTCTTTCTACATAGGTGCCAGTTAATCCCGTATGTTTGTTAGAAGAAGGCCAGCTGAGGGCCTGCAACTAATCTATCTGCGTGCTGGGCACATTAGACCTACACCTGCAGATATGGTCTTGGGTTTCGATTTCACATGATAACAGAAGCTCTCTCACGGTTATCCCAACTACTCCAACGACAAATTCGCATGCCAGTCTTGTGATTCGATCTTCTGTCTGCTACTGACGTACATAATTCCGGAGTGTGTTTTCCAATAGGATAACGCTCGACCACATACCATTGCTCTCCAGAGAGTCGAAATGTTGCCTTGGCCTGCTCGATCATCATATCTGTCTCCAGTCCATCTGGGACATCAATGGACGACACTCCAGCGTCATCCACAAATTGCTTTAACCATCTCTGTATTTACCCACCAAGTAAAATAGGCACGGAAATCCATACCACAAATTGACGTCCAACTTCTGATAGCACATTGCATGCACGTCTGCATGCTTGAATTCAACATTCTGACAGCTATGCCGGTTATTAATGTACCAGCGTTTTACATTTGTAATGGCTTATCCCGCGCTTACATTAACTTGCGATCTTGCAGAGTTAATCACTTAATGTGTTATCTAGACAAATTTGTTAGTGAAATTTTATTCCTTTAAATTAATAATTTTTTGATGTTGCAATGTTTTTTCCGTCATTGTATGACGATCCAGCTCGCTGTACCTCTATACAGGGTGTTACAAAAAGGTGCGGCCAAACTTTCAGGAAACATTCCTCACACACAAGTAAAGAAAATATGTTATGTGGACATGTGTCCGGAAACGCCTTTCCATGTTAGAGCTCATTTTATTACTTCTCTTCAAATCACATTAATCATGGAATGGAAACACACAGCAACAGAACGTACCAGCGTGACTTCAAACACTTTGTTACAGCAAATGTTCAAATGTCCTCCGTTAGCGAGGATACATGCATCCACCCTCCGTCGCATGGAATCCCTGATGCGCTGATGCAGCCCTGGAGAATGGCGTATTGTATCACAGCCGTCCACAATACGAGCACGAAGAGTCTCTACATTTGGTAGCGGTGTTGCGTAGACAAGAGCTTTCAAATGCCCCCATAAATGAAAGTCAAGAGGGTTGAGGTCAGGAGAGCGTGGAGGCCATGGAATTGGTCCGCCTCTACCAATCCATCGGTCACCGAATCTGTTGTTGAGAAGCGTACGAACACTTCGACTGAAATGTGCAGGAGCTCCATCGCGCATGAACCACATGTTGTGTCGTACCTGTAAAGGCACATGTTCTAGCAGCACAGGTCGAGTGTCCCGTATGAAATCATGATAACGTGCTCTATTGAGCGTAGGTGGAAGAACGTGGGGCCCAATCAAGACATCACCTACAATGCCTGTCCAAACGTTCACAGAAAATCTGTGTCAACACAAGCACCGAAGTCAACATTACCTTCCTTCAATTGGGCCAACTGGCGGTGAATCGAGGAAGTACAGTACATATTGATGAAACTAAAATGAGCTCTAACATGGAAATTAAGCGTTTCCGGACACATGTCCACATAACATCTTTTCTTTATTTGTGTATGAGGAATGTTTCCTGAAAGTTTGGCCGTACCTTTTTGTAACACCCTGTATAACACGTTTTTCCAATGGTTTTACGGATGGAAAAGCTTGCATCTCTCCATTTCTAATAGTAGTGGCCGAATTAAGGAGTATTTTTTATGAAAGCTGTCGATATTACATGGCGGAAATTGAAGTACTATTAGGACGAATATCGCTTTTAGTGACTGCCGGTAGTTTTTGTGGAAAAACTTTATACTCACCCCTTTTGATATAGTGGTAAGATAATGCATCATATCTTCTGCAGAGGGTTTCATGAGAATGAAAATATTGTTCGGACATTTATCACTTTGACATGAGAAACACACTGAATATAGGTAAGTTCGATGTAAAAACTTAACACTTGCCTATTTCAAATGGTGCCAAAATAATGTATGTACGACTACAGTGAGAACATATTGTTTCCCAGTAATTAAAGATAATTACATATTTTCGAAAATAGTAGTTTAATTGGTTTAAATTCTACAAGGTAAGTTAAAAAATTTCGATGGAAGGATCGCCACCCGAGTGGTAACTTGTGGTTGTAATTCATGCAGGCACAGGTATATGAACTCGTATATCGAGAGTAGGAGACGTGAGCATGAAAGGAGTATATTGCAGCACACTTGTGTGTGGTACCAGAATAAGATAAGAATATTAATAAATTAAAATGAAACTAGTATACTATACACGATTAATGTTTCTGATAGGCTCGATAATGCGGATCGCTTTCTGCGCTACCGCAGAGCCATACTGCTTCTGCTCTGAGGCTTTGTGTTGCAGTAAGAGAGCACTTAAGGCGCACAGTTGTGTGTGAGGGAAAGGCGATGCAGCAGGCAGTCTTTGGCGTGTGTTGTGTGAAGCCATCAAGAGTTAGATTAATTTAGGTATGTCAGTATTGTTGAACATGGAAGCAGAAGTCTTCATGCAAATATGGTAAAGATGTTCAATAATTATGATTTCTGTTTTTGCCAGAGCGTTAGTATAGATGAGTTGGCTGATAATTTGTAATTGTTGAGTAAACCGAGAATGTACGTAAGCGGTTTTGATAAAAAGGCTGGTTAGATAGTGCATTTTTGTAAGGCTTTTAAGAATTGTTGACAGAGCTGTCTGTAATTTAATGATTTGCATTTATATAGGATTAATGACGTTAAAGGAAAATTAAAGAGACCTTTGGAGAAAGAGGACCACTTGTATGAATATCAAGAGCTCAGATGGAAACCCAGTCCTAAGCAAAGAAGGGAAAGCAGAAAGGTAGGAGTATATAGAGGGTCTATACAAGGGCGATGTACTTGAGGAAAATATTATGGAAATGGAAGAGAATATAGATGAAGATAAAATGGGAGATACGATACTGCGTGTAGAGTTTGACACTGAAAGACCTGAGTCGAAACAAGGCCCCAGGAGTAGACAACATTCCATTAGAACTACTGACGGCCTTAGGAGAGCCAGTCCTGACAAAACTCTACGATCTGGTGAGCAAGACGTATGACACAGGTGAAATACCCTCACACTTCAAGATGAATATAGTAATTCCAATCCCAAAGAAAGCAGGTGTTGACAGATGTGAAAATTACCGAACTATCAGTTTAATAAGTCACAGCTGCAAAATACTAACGCGAATTCTTTACAGACGAATGGAAAAACTGGTAGAAGCCGACCTCGGGGAAGATCAGTTTGGATTCCGCAGAAATGTTGGAACACGTGAGGCAATACTGACCCTACGACTTATCTTAGAAAATAGATTAAGGAAAGGCAAACCTACGTGTCTAGCATTTGTAGACTTAGAGAAAGCTTTCGACAATGTTACTGGAATACTCTCTTTCAAATTCTAAAGATGGCAGGGGTAAAATACAGGGAGCGCAAGGCTATTTACAATTTGTACAGAAAGCAGATGGCAGTTATGAGTCGAGGGGCATGAAAGGGAAGCAGCGGTTGGGAAGGGAGTGAGACAGGGTTGTAGCCTGTCCCCGATGTTATTCAATCTGTATATTGAGCAAGCAGTAAAGGAAACAAAAGAAAAATTCTGAGTAGGTATTAAAATCCATGGAGAAGAAATAAAAACTTTAAGGTTCGCCGATGACATTGTAATTCTGTCAGAGGCAGTAAAGGACTTGGAAGAGCAGTTGAACGGAATGGACATTGTTTTGAAAGGAGGATATAAGATGAACATCAACAAAAGCAAAACGAGGATAATGGAATGTAGTCGAATTAAGTCTGGTGATGCTGAGGGAATTGGATTAGGAAATGAGACACTTAAAGTGGTAAAGGAGTTTTGCTATTTGGGGAGCAAAATAACTGATGATGGTCGAAGTAGAGAGGATATAAAATGTAAACTGGCAATGGCAAGGAAAGCGTTTCTGAAGAAGAGAAATTTGTTAACATCGAGTATAGATTTTAGTGTCAGGAACTCGTTTCTGAAAGTATTTGTATGGAGTGTAGCCATGTATGGAAGTGAAACATGGACGATAAATAGTTTGAACAAGAAGAGAATAGAAGCTTTTGAAATGTGGTGCTACAGAAGAATGCTAAAGATTAGATGGGTAGATCACATAACTAATGAGGAAGTATTGAATAGAACTGGGGAGAAGAGGAGTTTGTGGCACAACTTGACAAGAGGAAGGGACCGGTTGGTAGGACATGTTCTGAGGCATCAAGGGATCACAAATTCAGCTTTGTAGGGGAGCGTGGAGGGTGAAATCGTAGAGGGAGACCAAGAGATGAATACACTAAGCAGATTCAGAAGGGTGTAGGCAGCAGATGAAGAAGCTTGCACAAGATAGAGTAGCATGGAGAGCTGCATCAAACCAGTCTCAGGACTGAAGACAACAACAATGACGTTAAATAATACTTACTGTTGAAATCTCATTGTTTGTGGATCATTTGTGAGTAATGTAACTGCAGATGTCAGACGTTTTTGAAAAGACAAACTGAACTTGCAATATAATTTTGCTAAAAAAAACTGACTGTTAGGAATTCACCATAATCAGTACCGCCTCCCTGTCCAGGTCATATATTTTCCAAAGAAGTTGGATTTTCTTAAATGCTCTCGTTTAGCAGCCAAATGTATTTCATGTGCGTTTCAAGTATTATGGTTAGCATTGCACACTGCTGAGCATGTAGTTAGCATATTTATATTTTTTTATGAGAGACCAGAATATATCGCGTTCCACCGTTGCTGCTTTAGAGGAAAGACAATTTACACTATTGGTCATTAAAATTGCTACACCAAGAAGAAATGCAGATGATAAACGGGTATTCATTGGACAAATATATTACACTAGAACTGATATGTGATTACATTTTCACGCAATTTGGGTGCATAGATCCTGAGAAATCAGTACCCAGAACAACCACCTCTGGCCGTAATAACGGCCTTGATACGCCTGGGCATTGAGCCAAACAGAGCTTGGATGGCGTGTACAGGTACAGCTGCCCATGTAGCTTCAACACGATACCACAGTTCATCAAGAGTAGTTACTGGCGTATTGTGACGAGCCAGTTACTCGGCCGCCATTCACCAGACGTTGTCAATTGGTGAGAGATCTGGAGAATGTGCTGGCCGGGGCAGCAGTCGAACATTTTCTGTATCCAGAAAGGCCCGTACAGGACCTGCAACATGCGGTCGTGCATTATCCTGCTGAAATATAGGGTTTCGCAGGGATCGAATGAAGGGTACAGTCACCGGCCAGAGTGGCCGAGCGGTTCTAGGCGCTACAGTCTGGAGCCGCGCGACCGCTACGGTCGCAGGTTCGAATCCTGCCTCGGGCATGGATGTGTGTGATGTCCATAGGTTAGTTAGGTTTAAGTAGCTCAAAGTTCTGGGGGACTGATGGCCACAGAAGTTAAGTCCCATAGTGCTCAGAGCCATTTGAACCATTTGAAGGGTACAGTCATGGGTCGTAACGCATCTGAAATGTAACGTCCACTGTTCAAAGAGCCGTCAATGTGAACAAGAGATGACCGAGACGTGTAACCAATGGCACCCCATACCATAACGCCGGGTGATACGCCAGTATGGCGATGACGAATACACGCTTCCAATGTGTGTGCACCGCGATGTCGCCAAACACGGATGCGACCATCATGATGCTGTAAAAAGAACCTGGATTCATCCGAAAAAATGACGTTTTGCCATTCGTGCACCCAGGTTCGTCATTGAGTACACCATCCCAGGCGCTCCTGTCTGTGATGCAGCGTCAAGGGTAACCGCAGCCATGGTCTCCGAGCTGATAGTCGATGCTGCTGCAAACGTCGTCGAACTGTTCGTGCAGATGGTTGTTGTCTTGCAAACGTCCCCATCTGTTGACTCAGGGATCGAGACGTGGCGGCACGATCCGTTACAGCCATGCGGATAAGATGTCTGTCATCTCGAATGCTACTGATACGAGGTCGTTGGGATCCAGCACGGCGTTCCGTATTACCCTCCTGAACCCACCGATTCTATATTCTGTTAACAGTCATTGGATCTCGACCAACGCTAGCAGCAATGTCGCGATACGATAAACCGAAATCGCGACAGGCTACAATCAGGCCTTTATCAAAGTTGGAAACGTGACGGTACGCATTTCTCCTCCTTACACGAGGCTTCACAACAACGTTTCACCAGGCAATGCCGGTCAACTGCTGTTTGTGTATGAGAAATCGGTTGGAAACATTCCTCATGTCAGCACGTTGTAGGTGTCGCCACCGGCGCCAACCGTGTGTGAATTCTCTGAAAAGCTAATCATTTGCATATCACAGCATCTTCTTTCTGTCGGTTAAATTTCGCTTCTGTAGCACGTTATCTTCGGGGTGTAGCAGCTTTAATGGTAGTGTAATTTATTTGCTATGTGCACAGGGACCAAAGTTATCAATTCTGAACAGGGCTAGATGATTCAGTACCTAAGGGGCTGAATGTATTTTGCAGTGACTATATTTTTTATTGGTATTGGGATCCTGCATTGCCCAATCAGTTCGTGTAAAGTTTTGGTAACAATAACACAGAGTAAGCACACCACTTGCACTTACAACACGCAACGCAGCAATTCGGGTTCAGTACTCATTTCACAGTTCAGACATTCGTTCAACGTAATCTTAAAAAGTTTATTATTTAATTTTATAAAAGAACGTTACAACCAAACGTGTTAGGGAAAGGACATTTTTGATGATTTGCTACGTTCGGATTATAAGGCGTTTGCTCTTTTTAGAAATAGTTTTACTAATGCAAAGGAAACCTGTCTTGTCCTGATATGAATAAACTATGCTTTTTAATGATCCCATTAATGACTCAAGTAGCTTATTAACAGACGCAATCTGAATATGAAGTTTGTTAAAAGTAATGAAGCAGGGAGGGGGGGGGGGACCACTTAAATACTGCGTGATGGCAGTCGTTGTCTGTTGTGGATTTGTTTGCTCTTCCCATGAGTCAACTAATAGAAATCTGTTCTTCTGCACATAGGGTTTCATCACATTAAAATCAATACACTCAGCAATCAGGTGACGAATGTCGTGGAATAGCTCCTAACATCGTGTCGGACTTCCTTTCGCCCGGCGTAGTGCAGCTACTCGACGGGACACAGACTCAGAAAGTCGTTGGAAGTCCCCTGCATAAATATTGAAGTATGCTGCTTGTATAGCGAAAGTACTGCTGGTGCAGGATTTTGAACACGAACTGACCTCTCGATTATGTCTCATAAATGTTCGATGGGATTCATGTCGGACGATCTGACTGTCTAAACCAGTCGCTCTAACTACCCCAAATGTTCTTTAAACCAACTGATAACAACTGTGACCCGGTGACATAGCGGATTATCATTCATAAAAATCCCATCGTTGTTTGGGGACATGAACTCCCTGAACGGCTGCAGATGGTCTCCAAATAGTCGAACGTACCAGTTCCCGTCAATAAACAGTTCAGTAGGACCAGAGGGCCCAGCCCATTCCATGCAAACACAGGCCACACCTTGATGAGGCCACTACCAGCTTGCGCAGTTCCTTGTTGGTAACTTGAGTACATGGGTGTGTGGGGTCTGCGCCACACTCGAAACCCACAGTCAACTCTTAGAAACTTCAGTCGAGACTCACCTGACCCGGCCACCGTTTTCCAATCGTCTAGGGTCCAACCGATATGGTCACGAATACAGGAGAGGGGGCGATGTCATGCTCTCGCATCGGTCGTCTGCTGCCATAGCCCATTAACGCCAGATTTCACTGCACTGTCGTAACAGATACATTCGCCGTATGTTCCACACTGCAGTTTGCGGTTATTTCCCGCAGCGTTGCTTGTCTGTTAGCACTGAGAACTCTACGCAGGCGCTGCTGTTCTAGGTCGTTAAGTGAATGCCGTCGGCCGCTGCGTTTTTCATAGTGAGAGTTAAAGCCTGAACTTCAGTATTCATAGCACGCTCTTGAAACTGTGGATCTCGGAATGTTGAATTCCCTAACGATTTACTAAACGGAATGTCCCACGCACCTAGATTCCATGTTGAACGTTTGTTAATTCGCGTCACGAGGCCATAAACATGTCGGTAACCTTTTTACATGAATTATCTCAGAACAAATGACAGCTCTGCCAATGCACTGCCCTTTTATACCTTGCGTACACAATACTACCGCCGTCTGTTTATCTGCCTATCGATTTTCCATGAGTTTCATCATCTCAGTGTGTTTTGATCATTACCTCTGTTTCCTTTTGGTGTAAGTGACGTAAAAGCTGAAAATAAAAAAGTTTCCCCGTAGGGACTCGATCCCACGAACCTCATATTATTGTTCTCCTCTCTTTTCCACTGTGCCAGCCGCTACCTGGATTCTACGCTAACGTTAATGGCTCATACCTGGCCCGACCCGCACCTAAAACCTAATTTTTTCTGAAGGCCTGGCCATCTGGAGTCTAACTTCTGTCACTGTCATCTACGGCCAAAACCTGCATGTATCGTAAGTTTGAACGAAATCGATGACGATGCGTAGTTACGGTTCCCTTGTGGGCCAGAAACCAGAGTACTTTGCTTTGAAAAGCTATCCGACCATGTGCTTGGGTACCGGCTAAGACACTCACTGCTTAAGGGGTCGGAAACATGACCACGCTTCCAGCACATCTCACAGAGAACACACTTCAAATATACTGCCTGTAGCCGACAGCGATACGGAATGATCTATGCATAATTTTTGTAATGATTAGTTCGCGAAATGAAGTGATAATGTGAGATGTATCGGCCTGAGACTGGACTGTCTTCCTCTCATTTTAATTCATTTCTTCATGTTCTTATGCTAATTTGGAAATTTGGTGGACCGTGCTTCTGATATTAAACTGATCTACGGGGATCCATGAGTGGTTATGTGATCCATCTATAGTTTCACTCCATCTCTTCCTTCTAAGAGGGGCGTTCAATAAGTAATGCAACACTTTTCTTTCTGAAAGCAGTTTGGTTCTCTTTAGGACTCCAATACACCATTTTATTCCCCACTGTTTTGGCTAAAAAAACCGTAATTTTGAACGTAATCTGCGTTCAATGCGACTGCCTTTCGTCACCTTACTAGGTGGTGGGGCTTGCATGCCCACATGATACCACTCTACTGATTGACGTCGGAGTCCTGATGCATCAATAACCTCCTCATCGTCCACTTACTGCTTCCCGCGGAGTGCACCGTTCGTTGGGCCAGACAGATGTGGAAGTCGGAAGGTGCGAGATGCGGGCTATAGAGTGGCTGAGCAGGAACAGTCCAATGAAGTTCTGTGAGCTCCTCTCAGGTGTACAGACTTGTGTGAGGACTTGCATCATCATGAAGAAGGAGAATGTCGTTTCCAGTTTTGACACGACCAACACGCTGAAGTCGTTTCTTCAGTTACGGTATGTGCAGCTGGCTGGTATGTGGGAGATGGGACAGATTTGCACGACCTTATTGTGATAATGACAGACGCTTCAAGGCTATGTATAAAGCCACCACCTATCGGATCTTCATGAAACTGTAGGGGCTGAAGCAGGAATATTCCCCTGTGTCCCACAGCAAGTTCCACATTTTTTTCAACCACAATTGGCTGTGAGAAAAAATATGTTGCAATGCTTACTGAATGATTGTCGTACATGGGAGATGTGTCTTTGGATATGCGGCTCTCTCGAGAATAAAAAGATGGACACTGTTTGTGTTTCGGTCAGGCCATAAAATGTTTTTCAGAGGACATCCTACGGCAGTGGACAACACGAACGCAGTTTTTCGCTAAAAGGCGTCCTTCTTGCAGTACTGGGTGAAATGTTTTCACCGATATAGCATCTTTCCATGTCATGTGTGAATCAGACACTACTATTGCCTCTACTTTGGTTTCTATTCTGTGAAGGCATAATGGGCCGAACTGGCTCAAAGCCTGGGAAAAGATTTGGGTACATATTTCTCTGTACGCGGGGAACGATGACCAATTATTCATTCACAAAATTTCCGTAGGTGGGATACGTAACTTTATTACTAAACTTTGCATTGGACAGAAGATTTACAACAAGAAAAATGTGCGCTGTTGATTTGCGGAGGCGGAAAGACGTCAGGAACGAGGGCACCTGGCCATCCCACAATTGATGTTTGGGGTTCATCAGGTTGCAAGGGAAAAAAAAAAAGGTTCAAATGGCTCTGAGCACTATGGGAATTCACTTCTGAGGTCTTCAGTCCCATAGAACTTAGAACTACTTAAACCTAACTAACCTAAGGACATCACGCACATCCATGCCCGAGGCAGGATTCGAACCTGCGACCGTAGCGGTCACGCATCAGGTTGCCGCAACTTACATTTTGTGGCTGCAATTTCCGGCACACAGTTGGTAAGATACACACATCAAAAAAAAGTTTTGCATCACCTCTGTTCTTAGAGTTCCGGAACCTGTACAGAAAATTGGAATAGAGATCAAACGTCATTTTCACCCTTCCTTTTGCTCATGAAATTCACACATTGCATGTTGTACCACCGTACAGCGAGACCTTCAGAGGTGGTGGTCCATACTGCTGTAGACACCGGTGCCTCTAATACCCAGTAGCACGTCCTCTTGCATTGATGCATGCCTCTGTTCGTCGTGGTATCCTATCCACAAGTTCATCAAGGCACAGTTGGTCCAGACTGCCCCACTCCTCCACGGCGATTCGGCGTGGATTCCTCAGAGTATTTGGTGGCTCACGTCGTCCGTAAATAGCCGTTTTCAATCCCAGACATGTTCGATAGGTTTCATATCTGGAGATCATGCTGGCCACTCTAGTTGAGAGATGTCGTTATCCTGAAGGAAGTCATTCACAAGATGTGCACGATGGGGGCGCGAATTGTTGTCCTTGAAGACGAATGCCTCGCCAATATGCCACCGATATGGTTGCACTGTCGGTCGGTGGATGGCATCCGCGTATCGTACGGCCATTATGGCGCCTTCCATGACCACCAGAGGCGCACATCGGCCCCACATCGTGCCATCATAAACTGCAGGGAACCTCCACCTTGCTGCACTCGCTGGATAATGTGTCTAAGGCGTTCAGCCTGTCCAGGTTGCCTCCAAACAAGTCTCCGACGATTGTCTGGTTGAAGGCATATGTGACACTCATCGGTGAAGAGAAAGTGATGCCAATTCTGAGCGGTCCATTCGGCATGTTTTTGGGCCCATCTGTACCGAGCTGCATGGTGTGGTGGTTGCAAAAATGGACCTCGCCATAGATGTCGGGAGTGAAGTTGCTAATCATGCAGCCTATTGCGCACAGTGTGAGTCGTAACACGACGTCCTGTGGCTGCACGAAAAGCATTATTGAAGATGGTGGCGTTGCTGTCACGGTTCCTCCGAGGTGGCGGTCATCCACTGTAGTAGTAGCCCTTTGGCGGTCTGAGCGAGGCATGTCATCGACAGTTCCTGTCTCTCTGTACCTCCTCCATGTCCGAACGCCATCGCGTTGGTTTACTCGGAGGCGCCTAGACACTTCTCTTGTTGAGATCACTTCCCATCACAAAGTAACAATGCGGACGCGATTGAGCTGTGGTATTGACCGTCTAGGCGTGGTTGAACTACAGACAACACAAGCCGAATGCCTCCTTCCTGGTGGAATAACTGGAACTAATCGGCTGTCGGACCCCCTCCGTCTAATAGGCGCTGCTCATGCATGGTTGTTTACATCTTTCGGTGGGTTTAGTGAACTCCTGACGACGATGGTGGAGATGGCCATCCAAAGCTCGAGGATTTTATTCGAATTGACGCGGCTGGAAAACCGAGAACGTTTTATTCATGTATGCCGTCGCGAAAGACTCCGAGGACACACATTTTTGAACAGTCAAAGGGATTGTGTCTGTGATACAATATCCATAGTCAACGTCTATCTTCAGGAGTTTTGGGAACCGAGGTGATGCAACACTGTTTTTGATGTGTGAATATCAGCGGCGTGTAAGTGCGAAACTTTGGTGAAGTTTAGGCGTGACTGGGCCATTTCAGTTTGTAATTGTAATTACAAACACGTAAATGTTCGCATGGCTCGCCTGTGGTTTTTTGGGAAAGTATTGTGTCTGGTACTATGTATAGCAGTGCGATCAGATTCGTATCACCACTCTCGCAACTAATGGTAAATTCCTTCAAATCCATTCGCGCACCCTGAGCCATGCGGGTGCCAGTTTTCTGTTATGCACGTAGAATATCGGTACCTACAACACTGCTTTGCATGTCTCTGGCTGTTGCCTAGGAACGAGACCACGCTGTCCCGGGAGGTGGATGTTCGCGCTCCCATTTAAGGCTGGGAGCTGAGTACGGAGTTAAGTGGTGGTCTCGTCTCGTGTTCGTTACTGTCAATCAGTGATCTGTATCCGACCAGCCTAGCACGTTACGTCCTTGCGGAGATAACCCCAGCATGGAATTATGTTGTTTTCTCAAAGCGGTGCAAAGATTAATGACGAGCGTCGGCTTTGGCACTACCTGAAGGTTTCTGCCTGTTCCTCGAAGTTTCAACTTTCCGACTTTTGATTATGTGCGTCTTGCAGTATCTGGCCGTAGTATGTGGTCGCTTAAGTTGTTCAATGTTCTCCTTCTGTATTTATTAGAACTACGCATTGTGAGTCGTTGTGTGGCTGTGCAAGGATTCAGATGACAAGTTAAGCCATCATGTTTTCTGTGACGCTCGGTATTTTTTGATACTTACGTGGTTGATGAATCCATCCTGTAGCAACTTATTTTATTAATTTCTATATTTAAATCTCCTGTCAAGTGCACCATGCTCTCGATCGTTATGCCTTTTGATAGGCCTGTTGTTCGATGTGTACATCGTGTCTTTCTTTTTGTTAGTATGTTATTCTGTTGTTTATGCCCGTTAGTATTATCCACGGGGGCGACTCTGCTTTCATATTTCAGAGGCGCCCCCAAGATGGTATTTGGGCTGTTTAAATGTAGGAAGTGTTAATGTTGTAATGTCCATGGATAGTACTCGACTACGCAGCTGCCATTTCCTCTTCTAGGAGCTCCGCCACCCTGGTACTTGCACTGTTTGCACATCGGACGTGCTTAGATTGTAAAGTTCGTTAGTAGTACCTAGTGCGCGGATGTTATTTTCTAGAAGGCGTGTCACCGAGATGGTACTTGCGCGTAGGATGTTGGTTTACCCTTCCTGCTTTGTCTTCATATTCCCCTTTTCCGTTAATACATCTGCCCAGCAGTTTTTACGAGCTGTGTGGGGTATGTTGAACGCTTCCGCTTATTTATCAAAATTTTACTAGTAAAATCTGCTTCAATTGGTTTTCACCCTTTTTGTAGGCTCTTTAAATTGTGTATGTGTTAACGATGTTTATTACATTTCAGACAGTACTTAGAATCGTTATCGTGAATGGATTGTTGCCTAATTAGTATTCAAGTTCACGAATCATTTTCATTTGCTTGAAGGCTCATTATGTACCTTTGTTCACTGACTTCTGTAGCTGGCCACCTGAGCAAAATTACACGTATTGTTATAATTTTGTGAGTGCTTGTTTTACTTTATCCACTTTGATTAAGTTGGTACTTATGCTGTTAACTAGCTATACCTGTTTGCTGTGTTTGTTTTTACTGTAAGCTTTTAGGCGTTCCCATTTGTAACATTCTAAACTCGCTCACTGTTAAAACCGTGGCTTTAAAGTTTTATTTGTTGACTGCCTAGAAGGTCTTGTGTGCAAGTTCGGGAATAATGAAGATTGAAATACAGCCTATCGGCTTTGACCACTGACGTCACAAGCTACCACAGATGACGCATTGCGAAGATTTAAAACCATAGATGAAAGTTGAGAAACAAATCATTGTAGTTCAGAGAAAGCAGATCGTGGACGTATGTCACGTACATCTATATTTCGAACGTAATGTTACGTATATCACTTTTTTCACAGCAGAGAACCCCTTGTATACTATTGTTCAGTTGACCTATATAGGTCAACTGAAGGATAGGATACTAGCGCTAGTGAAAGCAAAAAAAGCGACATAATAACACTGGCATGGAGTACCTCAGCTGATTATATACACTATGTGATCAAAAGTATCCGGACACCTAGCTGAAAATGACTTACAACTTCGTGGCTCCCTAAATCGGTAATGCTGGAATTCAATATGGTGTTGGCCCACCCTTAGACTTGATGACAGCTTCCACTCTCGCAGGCATACGTTTAGTCAGGTGCTGGAAGATTTGTTGGCGAATGGCAGCCCATTATTCACGGAGTGCTGCACTGAGGAAAGGTATCGACGTCGGTCGGTGAGGCCTGGCACGAAGTCGGCGTTCCAAAACATACCAAAGGTGTTCTATAGGACTCAGGTCAGGCCTCTGTGCAGGCCAGTCCACTACAGTGATGTTATTGTCGTGCAACCACTCCGCCACAGACCGTGCATTATGAATAGGTAGTCGATCGTGTTGAAAGATGCAATCGCCATCTCCGAATTGCTTTTCAACTGTGGGAAGCAAGGAGGTGCTTAAAACATCAATATAAGCCTGTGCTGTGATAGTGCCAGGCAAAACAACAAACGCGACCACATCGTAACACCGCCGCCTCCGAATTTTACTGTTGGCACTACACACGCTGGCAGATGACGTTCACCGGGCATTCACCGCACCCACACCCTGCCACTGGATCCCCACATTGGGAACCGTGATTCGTCACTCCACACAACGTTTTTCCACTGTACAATAGTCCATCTTTTACGCTCATTACACCAAGCTAGGCATGGTTTGGTATTTACGGGCGTGATGTTTGGCTTATGAGCATCCGCTGGACCATGAAATCCAAGTTTTCTCACCTCCCGCCGAACTGTCATAGCACTTGCAGTGGATTCTGATGCAGTTTGGAATTTCTGTGTGATGGTCTGAATAGATGTCTGCCTATTACACATTACGACTCTATTTAACTGTCGGCCTGTACGCTCTTGTGCTATACGCGTCCCTTCACGTTTCCACTTCACTATCACATAGTCTATATACACAGTGTCTTACCCGTGGTCTAGGGGTGCCGGCACGGTAGCTCAGCGTGTTCGGTGAGAGGGTTACGCGCCCTCTGTAATAAAAAAACTGAGTTAATCGATCATCAACGAACTTAAACGGATGTCTTACGACGTCCGCCCCGAGCAGACACAACGAACGGAAACGAACAAAATGAGATTAAAAAAAAAAAAAAAAAAAGGGGTAGCGTCTTTGATTCATAATCAAAACGTCTTCGATCCCGGGTTCGATCCCGCCACTGCCTAAATTTTGATAAATAATCAGCATTGGCGGCCGAAGACTTCCGGCATAATAAGTCAGCCTCATTCTGCCAACGGCCTTGTCAAAGAGGGCGGAGGAGCGGATAGAGATTCAGGGCACTCTCTTGTCCTAGGGGTGGGAAATTGCCCCTAATGGCGGAAGAATCAGCAATGATCAACGACATGAGGATGCAGAAGGCAATGGAAACCACTGCATTAAAGGCACGTAACGTGTATCCACAGGACATGTGGCCTGTAGTTGAAGAAGTGTCATGATGATCTCTCCATTGGCAAAAGTTTCCGGAATAGTCCTCAATTCGGATCTCCGGGAGGGGACTGCCAAGGGGGAGGTTACCATGAGAAAAAGATTGAATAATCAACGAAAAGATAACATTCTACGAGTCGGGGCGTGGAATGTCAGAAGCTTGAATGTGGTAGGGAAACCAGAAAATCTGAAAAGGGAAATGCAAAAGGCTCAATCTAGATATAGTAGGGGTCAGTGAAGTGAAGTGGAAGGAAGACAAGGATTTCTGGTCAGATGAGTATCGGGTAATATCAACAGCAGCAGAAAATGGTATAACAGGTCTAGGATTCGTTATGAATAGGAAGGTAGGGCAGAGGGTGTGTTACTGTGAACAGTTCAGTGACCGGGTTGTTCTAATCAGAATCGACAGCAGACCAACACCGACAACGATAGTTCAGGTATACATGCCGACGTCGCAAGCTGAAGATGAACAGATAGAGAAAGTGTATGAGGATATTGAAAGGGTAATGCAGTATGTAAAGGGGGACGGAAATCTAATAGTCATTGGCGACTGGAATGCAGTTGTAGGGGAAGGAGTAGAAGAAAAGATTACAGGAGAATATGGGCTTGGGACAAGGAATGAAAGAGGAGAAAGACTAATTGAGTTCTTTAACAAGTTTCAGCTGGTAATAGCGAATACCCTGTTCAATAATCACAGGAGGAGGAGGTATACTTGGAAAAGGCCGGGAGATACGGGAAGATTTCAATTAGATTACATCATGGTCAGACAGAGATTCCGAAATCAGATACTGGGCTGTAAGGCGTACCCAGGAGCAGATATAGACTCAGATCACAATTTAGTAGTGATGAAGAGTAGGCTGAAGTTCAAGACATTAGTCAGGAAGAATCAATACGCAAAGAAGTGGGATGCGGAAGTACTAAGGAATGACGAGATACGTTTGAAGTTCTCTAACGCTATAGATACAGCAAGAAGGAATAGCGCAGTAGGCAGTACAGTTGAAGAGGAATGGACATCTCTGAAAAGGGCCATCACAGAAGTTGGGAAGGAAAACATAGGTACAAAGTAGGTAGCTGCGAAGAAACCATGGATAACAGAAGAAATACTTCAGTTGATTGATGAAAGGAGGAAGTACAAACATGTTCCGGGAAAATCAGGAATACAGAAATACAAGTCGCTGAGGAATGAAATAAATAGGAAGTGCAGGGAAGCTAAGACGAAATGGATGCAGGAAAAATGTGAAGACATCGAAAAAGATATGATTGTCGGAAGGACAGACTCAGCATACAGGAAAGTCAAAACAACCTTTGGTGACATTAAAAGCAACGGTGGTAACATTAAGAGTGCAACGGGAATTCCACTGTTAAATGCAGAGGAGAGAGCAGATAGGTGGAAAGAATACATTGAAAGCCTCTATGAGGGTGAAGATTTGTCTGATGTGATAGAAGAAGAAACAGGAGTCGATTTAGAAGAGATAGGGGATCCAGTATTAGAATCGGAATTTAAAAGAGCTTTGGAGGACTTACGGTCAAATAAGGCAGAAGGGATAGATAACATTCCATCAGAATTTCTAAAATCATTGGGGGAAGTGGCAACAAAACTACTATTCACGTTGGTGTGTAGAATATATGAGTCTGGCGACATACCATCTGACTTTCGGAAAAGCATCATCCACACAATTCCGAAGACGGCAAGAGCTGACAAGTGTGAGAATTATCGCACAATCAGCTTAACAGCGCATGCATCGAAGCTGCTTACAAGAATAATATATAGAAGAATGGAAAAGAAAATTGAAAATGCGCTAGGTGACGATCAGTTTGGCTTTAGGAAAAGTAAAGGGACGAGGGAGGCAATTCTGACGTTACGGCTAATAATGGAAGCAAGGCTAAAGAAAAATCAAGACACTTTCATAGTATTTGTCGACGTGGAAAAAGCGTTCGACAATATAAAATGGTGCAAGCTGTTCGAGATTCTGAAAAAAGTAGGGGTAAGCTATAGGGAGAGACGGGTCATATACAATACGTACAACAACCAAGAGGGAATAATAAGAGTGGACGATCAAGAACGAAGTGCTCGTATTAAGAAGGGTGTAAGACAAGGCTGTAGCCTTTCACCCCTACTCTTCAATCTGTACATCAAGGAAGCAATGATGGAAATAAAAGAAAGGTTCAGGAGTGGAATTAAAATACAAGGTGAAAGGATATCAATGATAAGATTTTCTGATGACATTGCTATCCTGAGTGAAAGTGAAGAAGAATTAAATGATCTGCTGAACGGAATGAACAGTCTAATGAGTACACAGTATGGTTTGAGAGTAAACCGGAGAAAGACGAAGGTAATGAAAAGTAGTAGAAATGAGAACAGCGAGAAACTTAACATCAGGATTGATGGTTACGAAGTCAGTGAATTTAAGGAATTCTGCTACTTAGGCAGTAAAATAACCAATGACGGACGGAGCAAGGAGGACATAAAAAGCAGACTCGCTATGGCAAAAAAGGCATTTCTGGCCAAGGGAAGTCTACTAATATCAAATACCGGTCTTAATTTGGGGAAGAAATTTCTGAGGATGTACGTCTGGAGTACAGCATTGTATGGTAGTGAAACATGGACTGTGGGAAAACCGGAACAGAAGAGAATCGAAGCATTTGAGATGTGGTGCTATAGACGAATTTTGAAAATTAGGTGGACTGATAAGGTAAGGAATGAGGAGGTTATATGCAGAATCGGAGAGGAAAGGAATATGTGGAAAACACTGATAAGGAGAAGGGACAGGATGATAGGACATCTGCTAAGACAAGAGGGAATGACTTCCATGGTACTAGAGGGAGCTGTAGAGGGCAAAAACTGTCGAGGAAGACAGAGATTGGAATACGTCAAGCAAATAATTGAGGACGTAGGTTGCAAGTGCTACTCTGAGATGAAGAGGTTAGCACAGGAAAGGAATTCGTGGCGGGCCGCATCAAACCAGTCAGTAGACTGATGACAAAAAAAAAAAAAAAAAATCACAGTGGACCTAGTGATGTATAGGAGTGTGGAAACCTCGCGTACAGACGTATGACACAAGTTACACCCAATCACCTGACCACGTTCGAAGTCCGTGAGTTCTGCAGAGCGCCCCATTCTACTCTCTCACGATGTCTAATGACTACTGAGGTCGCTGATATGGAATACCTGGCAGTAGGTGGCAGCAAAATGCACCTAATACGAAAAACGTATGTTTTTGGGGGTGTCCGGATACTTTTGATCACATAGTGTATAAACACATATTTTACGTATGTCGGTTTTTTCGTAGATCAATCAAGAAAACAGGAAGAAGTTGTGTGGAACTACGAAAAAACAAGCAAAATATACAAACTGAGTAGTCGATGCGCAAGATAGGCAACATCAAGGAGAATGAGAAGTGTGGCGAGCGGTGCTCCCGTGGTTAGCGTGAGCAGCTGCGAAATGAGAGGTCCTTGGTTCAAGTCTTCCCTCGAGTGAAAATTTTACTTTCTTTATTTTCGCAAAGTTATGATCTGTCCGTTCGTTCATTGACGTCTCTGTTCACTGTAACAAGTTTGGTGTCTGTGTTTTGCAACCGCACCGTAAAACCGTGCGATTAGTGGACGAAAGGACGCGCCTCTCCAATGGTAACGGAAAACATTTGATCGCAAGGTCATAGGTCACCCGATTCCTCCACAGGAAAACTCGTCCGATATATTCTATACGACACTGGTGACGGCATGTGCGTCACATGACAGGAATAGATTGTCGACCCACCTAACTTGTACACTTGGCGAATGGGTAAAAAGATTCTTCTACCTTGGCCGATTTAGGTTTTCTTGTGGATGTGATAATCACTCCAAAAAAGTGATGAAAACATAAGAGTTTGTCAGATAAACTGCAACAAATGAATGCAACAGTATCGCAGTCGCACAGTTTTCCCTGTGCTCTGTCAAAACATATGTTTTTAACGTTTTCAAATTTTTCCGTGTGTAGACCGTCAAATCCTGCATATGTCCAAGCAAATTTGAGCATGTCCTGGAATTTTGGAGAGCGAAGTTGATCATGTGTGAGTGCCTGAACTTTGATAATTGACACACGATCACGTAAACAATACTGCTCTGTTGTAAGTAGGCTGTTTAGGTTTTTTTATTGGTAACGCCACCTCTGTATGAAAATCACTGGCTGTGCTGTGTGCAGTCTGTGGCTAGTTTGCATTGTTGTCTGCCATTGTAGTGTTGGGCAGCGGCAGCTGGATGTTAACAGCGCGTAGCGTTGAGCAGTTGGAGGTGAGCCGCCAGCAGTGGTGGATGTGGGGAGAGAGATGGCGGAGTTTTGAAATTTGTCATGAACTGCTATATTTATATATGATGATATCAAGGTAAATACATTGTTTGTTCTCTATTAATATCTTTCATTTGCTAACTATCCCTATCAGTAGTTAGTGCCTTCCATAGTTTGAATCTTTTATTTAGCTGGCAGTAGTGGCGCTAGCTGTATTGCAGTAGTGGGAGTAACCAGATTTTTGTGAGGTAAGCGATTTGTGAAACGTATAGGTTAATGTTAGTCAGGGACATTCTTTTGTAGGGATTTTTGAAAGTCAGATTGCGTTGCGCTAAAAATATTGTGTGTCAGTTTAAGCGCAATCATGTATAATTTTTCTAAGGAGACGTTTCATATGTCGACCCTTGGCCTAGGATACCTCACTGGAATCTTCTGATTTTTTCTTGTAGTTTGTGTAATTAGTGTAGATTTTGTTTATTGCTAGCGCGTAATTATAGAGAGAATTTCCATTGTAGTTGTAGTTTTTCATTGTTGTACAGTAAAACATTTGTGGCATGCATGTAGATTTGCACCAAGTATTTCGCAGCTGCAATTAACTAGATATTATTTTCAGTGTTATGTTAATGTGTTTTCTTATTTTTGCTCTTCAAATTGTGTTTTTCTGTGTTGTCGTGTGAAATACTGTGACAATAATGGCGTGTGAAAAACGTAATACTAGGCTCCAAAGTAAACTGCGAAATGACAGTGAAAACGAAAGCAGTGTGTTAGCGCCACCGAGTAATGAATTAACTGATGTTCAAAGTAATAATCTGGTAATTGTGCATAGGGAAATGGAGCGGGCGGCAAACAATGGTGTAGACAGTGAAACAATTAGAGAACAGGGAAGCATTATCGATCGATCGGTCGGCAACAGCTCGCCTCAGGAATCCGAAATGACAGGAAACAATCTCGCAAATACTGTAGATTCAGGATTTGGGTCCTCACCGTTTTCTCAAATAAGTCAAGACACATTTTCTGCTTATCAAAATGTGCATGTTGCCGGTGAAAATGCACTGCCAAAAAGCATAGAGAAACAGATTCCAGACACTAATACATTATTATTGCAATTAATGCAACAAATGGAACAAAATCAGAGACAAATGGGACAAAATCTTCAAAAGTTAGACACAATGGAACAAAATCAGAGACAAACACAGCAACAGTTAGACTCAATGGAACAATACCAGAGACAAACACAGCAACAGTTAGACGCAATGGAACAAAATCTTCACACCACGCTTGAACAAACACGTGAAGATTTAACTACTGAGTTACATAACATTGAATCTAAATGTCAAAAAGTATGTAATGACGTAAAAACACAAATTTGTGAGCATTTTCAACCTATTTTTTCGCGGCATGAAAATGCACTACAGAATCACGAAGCGGCCATAAAAGAACTGCAAACTATTGTTCATGAAAATCATGAGACCTTGCAAGCAAAATTTGACTCAGTTGCATCTACCGATTCGGTTACGCAACTTGCAAAAACTCAGGAAAACTTAAAGGACACAGTAGATACTCTGAAACTTGGTTCAGAAACACACACTGAGGAACTGTGTTCACTATCGGAGAAAGTAGCCGAACTTTCGGATCAGGTCACTAACTTATCTACAAAGGTAGATGATGATCTGAATGACACAAGACCCGTAGCCTTCACTGACACAGAAGAGTATGAACAAATTAGGAAATTCAAACAAAATCAGAATCAAATTAATACGCAACACCAAAGAGAAATCCGGGAAGTACATGATCAGCTGACACAGGTAATACAAGAATTACGTATTTCAGAGGACACTCGCGCCCCAACACGGGAAGAGGGACTTAGAAATACGGAAAAGACGCAAAATAATAACACAGGGCATTTCGGAAGTTATGAAAGAAATTGGCAATGTGCACCGAATTTTGAGATGGAACGGCCGACACAACATAACAATGACCGATATGCGACTCGCCGACATGATGACTTTGACTATAAGCTGTTCATTACTACACGTAAATTCAAAACATTTAAGAATTCTGGCAACGACATTCATCCACAAGAATGGCTCCATCAATTCTCTCATTGTTTTCCTCCCAACTGGTCGTTAGAACACAGATTAGAATTTATGTGTGGCTACTTAGAGAATGAACCAGCTGTAAGAATGCGATCGGTCATTCACGATTGCCACAGTGAAGGAGAATTTTACCATGCCTTCCTCTCAGCATATTGGTCTCAAGCCACACAAGACCGAGTAAAACATGGCATCATAATGATGAAACATTTCGAACAATCTGAATTCTCCAGTCTTGTGAAATATTTTGAAGACATGTTGCACAAGAATCAGTATCTTTCAAACCCATACAGCCCCTCAGAACTCATTCGCATTTGCTTACTCAAATTGCCTGAACATTTACGACATATTATTTTAGCAGGACGTTGCAAAGACGACACTGAAGCTTTCCAGGGACTCCTACAAGAATTAGAAATTGACACAGACAGTCGCCGGATGCGAAAACAGGAAAACAAACACTACAGGTCACATACGTCACAATTCCGTGACGACAGAAACAATAACTGGACACGACAAGGCTATTCTTACAACGCAAATCGTGACCAAAACAGACATCACCCGTATGACAACCGTTGGCAGAATAATAGTTACAGAGAAAGATCGCATTTCCGTAGTAATGAATATGACAGAGATAACCACATAAAAAGACAATATGGGAACCAAAACAATTATTATTACGAGAGACAGAATAACTTTAGACGCAACAGTTCGGCGCACAGTTACGATTCAGGGAGAAATTCTCCACCACGTGACGGACAAGGAAGAAACTACGGAACCTACCGACATGACGACAGACGATATATTCGTAACGACAGACCTGAATTGCATCAGAACTGGCGGGATTTAAACAGGGCAGGGCCTTCTCGTCAGAGTGAATTTGTAGAAGTTAGGTCTCCTAATGCCAATAACGACGCGCGCCAACAAAGGGACAGACAATGACTCGCACAGCAGGCAGCCGCGTGCGCCCGCTGGCTCCGAGAAAAATAACATACGACGCTAGCCTTGAGAAAAATTTTAGCATTCTTTACCGATGTATAAAACATGACAATTGCTTTTCAGCTGAAAGTCAAAGAGTAAAGGTTTACACCACATTTCACATGTAAAACCGTTTATTGAGAGATGATCTGCTTTTTAACTTAGTCTTTGCCATAAAATTTTTCACTTTACATTACTAGTATGCATGTCAGATTTAGAATCTGTTAACAAGCAACAATGTTTGAAGTTAAATATCCAGTCAAGAACCAAGAGATCTTATTTAAGCAGAAATTACGAATGCATTGTTATAGTGAACAGACGACACAGTGTTATTGTGTGTGTACATTCTTGCTTGTTTGTTGCACGATTACGTAACGACTATAAGGCTCACATACTTAGAACATTTACCAGTACTGCTAATGAGATTTTAATGCAACATTTTGGTTTACTTGCAAATACATTATGGATTCAAGGTGCTTTCTGAGAGATACCAGGTGACACAGTGGTTAGTTTGACAGCTACACGACTATATCACGACGCTACTAATGTGTGACACAATTTACCTTGTTGCTTTTGCGGTGTATCTGTTTTATATATGCACAGTTTTTCTGAATTCTTCTGGAAAGTAAAACATGTTTTAGTAATAACTTTTGTGGTATAGCAACAATGAGACAGCCTTTTTCGTAGCACAACAATACGTTACTGTACAGTACTTTCTTCATCACGCCAATAAGCGTAATAACTACGATATCTATACACAAAGCATTTCACTTTTGTTTATCATGAGGTAAGTACATTGACTTCTGCAGAACTTAGCTTTCGGAGGACGATAACTACGACACTTCCACAGAATTATCTTACAGCAAGACGCACATTTAGCGCTACAGGACACGCATTTGAGAGATTAATTTTGTACTTATGCCATTTATTTTTCAAGATTTTTGAATTACAAAGAAAGTTTTCCATGATACATTTCATTCCATTGCTGTAATCTGTAACACCTAAGGGTATAATTACATTAATCCTCAGGGGGGTACACGCTTACTTTGTGTACCATGTGTTTGGCACGCACAAGGAGCCTTAGCTAATATGGTATTTGCTTATACAACTTTACACATCGGTACCATATTTCTCTAACACACAAATTACACAGCTATCTGATCATTTAACTGAGAGATAAACATTTTTTTATTACATTAGTGACAGATGTTTACGTAATTACACAGTTGAATAACTTCACACGTATGAAATTTCATTTTTGTCAGTACTTTGTAAACTGTTCATATTTTTTCGGAACCATTGTGATACTATGAGAGCTTTGAATGATGTATTTGGTATGGGATCATAATTTTTAAAGTACGTTTGAGGTAGATGACACCATTGAAATGAGCAGAGAATTTTTTTTAGGTTTTGATATTATTGCAGAAAGCTACGACGATTGAGAGATTTGACTGAGGTGTTATGATGTTATTTTTACGACGATGATGTGTATTATGCTGTTGAGATATGTTTATGATCAATAAGATGATGCTACCGTATATGAGGAATTTGATTATGCTACGGATTTCTAAGATGAAATATTGAAGACGTGTCGACGAATATGTATATGTGTAATAAAGTAAGGAATAATGAGTAGTGGTTAGGGAAAAAGGATGTTGGAAACCAAGAATCGTACTTTAAGAGTTATGAAATGTGTGTAAATGCGTGAATGTACCACAATGCCTACGAAAATTTTTTGGACACTGTTATATTTATAGGATTTTGTTTCTACAGATTGGTAACGCAAATTCTCAACCTGTGAATTTTTTTTATATAAGACTGCCATTGTAGCGGAAACTGCTGTCGTAAATATTTCCGTACGAAAGTTAAGTGACCACCTGCACGTAATGCGTCGTGGGCACCCACCTGGGCGACAGCCGCCCGAAAAAAAAGCCATTAGCCTTCCAGCGGCACAGGTAGAAAAAAAAAAGGAGACCATTATCCTCTCTATTGACGTTCCTTTGTAGAAAGCATCGCAAATACGACACGCTAATAATAACTTGGAAACATTCTTACATCTGCACACCTGATTAGGACAAGTGTCTATCTACGAGAATTGAGAGAAATGCCATATGGCTTGCTTTATGTATTTATTTACTCATTTTGTTTAATATCTAGTTTCTAGCTACACTGCAGCACTGGTTAAAATAAAATTTTATAGATGTACTAATGTAAATATTTCCTGTCTCCAGATCCAGTAAATAATAGTTTTGTGATCTACTTCCAAGAAAACGAGGGCACATAAATAGACATTTCACTTCACAGGAATTGCATAAATAATTTCTTTACGATTTGATAACTTTCTGCTAGTGTAAGTTCTCGTGATGCATCACTCTAGTGTTAAGATGTGACGTAAGATTTAAACAGGGCCATTTTTACTGTAATATTTTTTCTGCTTGAGCTATGTCATGTTTAGGTATAAGTTGCTGCTGTTTGCCAGGCATAGTGTTATTGAATTTGACTTTGTATTATTCTGTTAAGCCAGTTTTACTAATGATTTATTTTTATTGTTTGCTGCACATTGCCTTAGATTAGTTGTAATATTACAATTGCTTTGCTAATTTCTTAATGCTGCTTGCTTCGCAAATCTGCGTTTTTTTTCATTGCTGTTTATATTAATTGTTTTATGTGATGCTGCATTGCCTCGTCCCTTGGTATATATATCTGAGCTCAGTAGATTTAAGTTAGCTTAAGAGGGGGTAGACTATATAAGAAACAGATTTGGCAAAAATGAGTATTGTGCACTAAGAAATAATTATTTCGAAAGAAATATGGACAGAGTAGAGAAGGCAGGTATAGATAGGACTTTTTGGAAATAATGAGGAACGAAGGGAGATCTCCGAGAAGTAAAGAAAGTTTTGTTTGCAAAATACTGCAGTAAAAGAAACCCTGTCGTTTCCTTGTGTTATCCCACTATGTGTTTGTGTACTCTTGTATATTTGTGTTTTTCCTGTCTTTATGTGTTTAGCTAATAAGATTTATGTTGTAGGATTTTTCAAATACTATGTTATTTTCTTTGTAAAGATGTTTAGACATGCTCATGTGTGAAGTTGATGTATCGAAAGTTATTCTGATCTTTTATGTATGTACTCATGTCATAATTCCTGTAACACTGACGTATATGTCTATTTCTATTCTTTTGTAAAGCCTGTTTTACTACAAATGTTATCTGTATTGTTATGTTCTTTAATGATGTATTTTGTATCTTTGTAATTGTATTCTTATGTTATAAAATTGTAATTGACACCAGGTCATCAAATTAAGTAACTTGTAAGTTCCATTTCACTGCTCACACATTTCTGTTGGTCATAGTATATGGACAATATGTGAGAAGTAGGGACTGTTAGTGTTTGCACGTGTGTTAATAATTCAGCAAGGGACTGGATAACAGCATTGCTGGTTCTAAGGACAATTAAAAAATTTTGTGAGTGCACAAGTGGTGGTTTATGGACTTGCTATATTATCCGCAAGACTCTTGAATGGTGATTGTGCACCTGCACAGTCACAACAGATGGCTGCTGACCATCTCTTCAAGGACTGCAGTGGGTCTGCACCTCTGATGGCCCACCAATACCGTAATCTCTACCAGGACTACAGTGGGTCTGCTCTGTGATGACCTACCCACCAATACTCTTCAAAACGTCGACTGACTCTGTTGTGGGTTTGCTCTGTTGTGGCCCATTACCTGTCAGCATGTCAAGAGTCAGCACTGTCTTTCCGTTGGAAGGACAACGCTACTTCTTCAAGACTGCATGGAAATCCACTACTTCCGTGTGCATTTTCTTTTACTGCTCAGACTTTGAGAAAAATACTGCAATGTGATGAATGATCAGGACTGTCTTTATGGACTGTGGGAAAATTTTAGCTTTTGACCAACATTGTATCAATAAGTGTGTGCATTTGATTTCTTTGTTATTGTAATTACGATTATGAAAAATTTTAACAAATATGTATTGGCCAGTGCCCAACAAAATTTGTAAAATTTTTTTGTGGGGAGCATGGGGGCTATGTAAGTAGGCTGTTTAGGTTTTTTTATTGGTAACGCCACCTCTGTATGAAAATCACTGGCTGTGCTGTGTGCAGTCTGTGGCTAGTTTGCATTGTTGTCTGCCATTGTAGTGTTGGGCAGCGGCAGCTGGATGTTAACAGCGCGTAGCGTTGAGCAGTTGGAGGTGAGCCGCCAGCAGTGGTGGATGTGGGGAGAGAGATGGCGGAGTTTTGAAATTTGTCATGAACTGCTATATTTATATATGATGATATCAAGGTAAATACATTGTTTGTTCTCTATTAATATCTTTCATTTGCTAACTATCCCTATCAGTAGTTAGTGCCTTCCATAGTTTGAATCTTTTATTTAGCTGGCAGTAGTGGCGCTAGCTGTATTGCAGTAGTGGGAGTAACCAAGATTTTTGTGAGGTAAGCGATTTGTCGATTTGTGAAACGTATAGGTTAATGTTAGTCAGGGTCATTCTTTTGTAGGGATTTTTGAAAGTCAGATTGCGTTGCGCTAAAAATATTGTGTGTCAGTTTAAGCACAGTCCTGTAAAATTGTTCAAAGGGGACGTTTCACTGTGTACCTGTGCAACTTCGCAAAATCATAGAATCTTTTCACAAAGTATTTCACTTGCTGAAAACCAAACACATCTAACGGTTGCACAAGAGATGTACAACCTGGAGGAATGGTAATCACGTCCACTCCCACACTACGGCGTAGTTACCTCACATCGGACTGACGGACGGAAAGATTATAATTGTCTGAAAATAAAAAATTGAACTTTTCACTCGAGGGAAGACTTGAACCCAGGACCTCTCGTTCCGCAGCTGCTCACGCTAACCACGGGACCACCGCGCACCTGGGCCCAGATTCTCCTTGATGTTGCTTATCTTGCACATGGACTACTCAGTTTGTATATTTTGCTTATTTTTTTCATAGTTCCACACAACTTCTTCCTGTTTTCTCGAGTGACCTGTGTTCAGTTTTTCAAGGCCTATACACTGTGGCAACTTATAACTAAATCTGATGGGGGTGCGATGGGGATGTTCCCTTGTAAGAGCGGTTAGTAAACTGTGATTGTGATCGCTCTTGGTAAAGTAAGACGTTGCCGGACGCGTGATGTTATGTGTGTTCGATTTCATTTGATGCCTCTTACCAAGCGTGTGCTCTGCTTCCGCATAATATTGATGTATTTGCAGAATGTTAGTTCATTAGCTATTATTAGCAAGTGTTTAATTTGCTTACGATATCGGTTAATCCATGTCAATATGTCTTCTGCGGACAATCAGAGTTTTTATTTCTAAAGGTTACCTTGTTGAGCTTTGCAGACCCACTTAAGGTGGCCAATATGTGTGTCATTAAGTTCTAGTGAGTGCCAGTTCTCGTGAGGTAGTTCATTTCCCACGCTAAGCGTTTGTTTATCAGGTACTGTTTCGCTTAAAGAAAGGACTTGCGAGTGAAATTAGTTGTTGTTTAGCCTTGATTTTATAATGTTAATTCACTGGTCAATCTTGAATTCTGAAGTTAAGAAAAGATTTTTTGGCCTCCTGTTGTCGGATGTGGTCTTTGTTTCAGATAACTGAGGCAGCGGGCAACCGAAGCGCAGAGTTTCCCTTTAGATTACAAGTTTGCCTTACGGGCTGTTGACTTCGCCTGAGCTCGGGTGTTCCTCTTCGGTAACGTTTGCTTGGTTCACATTTTGGTGGTCTACTCGACGTGGGGTTGGAAACGGAGCCACGTCTTGGTTCGAAGTTAAGTATTACTTCCCTCAGTCGGTTCCACCGTTCGGCCTTACAAGCTTGAACCTTGCTTCTATTATTACACATTCATCATTGCACAAGGTTGTAACTTTCTATGCCCTAAAGGTCCATCTTACAAGTCAATGGGTTGTTATTCTACATGTAATGTAAGGTTTTAATTGATAAGGTCTTAAATAATGTGTCTTAACTAGAGTTTTAGTAAAAGCGATGGTTAAATTCAGCCTCAGTGACTTCTCTCAATTTTGGCGGAAAGTCGTGGGCTACATGTAATGTTAACTGAAAAGGTCTTAAATAATGTGTCTTAACTAGAGCTGTTTGTTAAAGTTATGCCTCAGTGGCTTCTGTGAATCTTGGTGGGAAATCGCAGGCTACACGTAATGTTATTTGAAAGGGTCTTAAGGGGATACGGAATCGGATTTTGGGTTAAAAAATCGAATTTTTTTTATTGGCGTATTATATTCTGCCATGTTTCCTCTTTAAAATGACGTATCATACATAGCTCTACTACAATTATAACTATTTTATTTTTATATATTTGTGAGATCGGGTATTGCGCTCTTCACAGTGGTATAATGTTCGCTATGTCAAATATCTGGGAGATGGTGACTCTAAAGCATTCAAAGAAGTTTTGGAAAGCAAACCATATGGGAACAGTGTAAATATAAGCAAACTTGAATGTATAGGACATGTGCAGAAGAGAATGGGTGCCAGGCTGAGAAGGTTAAAATCAGTTATGAAAGGGAAAAAACTAGATGATGGGAAAACCTTGGATGGCAGAGGAAGATTGACTGATTCCATAATAGACCACATTCAGAACTGCTATGGCCTTGCAATCAGGCAAAATACAGGCAATCTTGAAGAAATGAGGAGAGCTATATGGGCTTTATATTTCCACACCGCATCCACGGATGAGCATCCACAACATGGTTTGTGCCCCAAAGGTGAAAACAGCTGGTGTAAATACAATAGGGGACTAACAACAGGAGAGAAATACATTCACCACCACAGTCTACCATCAGCCATCATGGCAGAAATAAAGCCCATTTTCAGAGATCTGGCTGACAGAAGTCTTCTGATGAAATGTCTTCACGGAAAAACGCAGAACCCCAACGAGTGCTTGAATAGTGTGATATGGCATCGTCTCCCAAAAACAGTGTTTGTCGGAATTAATACACTACATTTTGGTGTGTATGATGCTGTGGCAACCTTCAATCTTGGAAATATAACTAAATGCCAGGTCCTTCAAAAGTTGGGTATGTGTGTTGGTTCCCGTACGGTACGTGCTATGTTCTTTTTAGATCAGCACAGACTAAGGCATGCTGATAATATAATCAAGACATTAGTGAAAAAAGCAAGACAGGTGCAGAGGGGTGCCAAAAGAAGACTTGAAGATGATTATGAAGACTGTGAAGGGGGTATTAGCTACGGATCAGGAATGTTTTAATCTTCTTTCTCCGTTTCCCGTAAGTTTACTTTTTACTTCATCTAGGAACATTATCTCAGGTACTGGTCAACCTAGAAGTCTGAAATTTTTATGACGTAGTGACATAGGTCCCTATTACATACTGAAACAACGATTTTTTAATTACTTGATTTACAAAAGACTTAGGGGTGATAGTCTAGTAAAAAGCGATGGAAAAAATTTACTTAAAAATAAATGTACAATATCTCTGTAAGAAAATACTTTGACAATAAACTGTTGTTTCAGTATTGTTGTAACATATGAATGCACATACAGTAAAATTTTTACCTCTCTGTCTCCAGTAGTTTGTGAGAAAATGTTCCCTATAGTAGGCATATATTAACATTGCGGGGATAGGTGATTCCGTATCCCCTTAAGTAATGTGTCTTAACTAGAGTTGTTTGTTACAGTTATTTATTAACATGCTTATGATTTATGTAATGAATGTCTCCTAAATAATTTCACCCAAGTGGCACTTGTCAAAAGTGTATCTGAGATTGTTTTGGGTAGTCAATAAAACCATTGGAATTGAAATGTTCACTTTATTGGGTCAGCCCTTTCACCCCCTTTAGATTTAAAGGTTAAACAAAACAGCTGTTAAAGTGAAGGCCTACCAGACTTACAGATTTTGTATTTGGATTTCGTCACGGTTAGTTGTACCAACCAATTAATTTATCCAATTGTGATTAACTTGTGAACTGTGCAAATGCGTAATATGAGGAATTATGGGTAACATGTACATCGAAGTTTTCTTTCTTGAAAACTTTTGATAATCTCGGGTTACCTGTTATTCCTGGTCCCTTGTGTGGTGTCCAGCTTCGAACACATATACAAATGACCTGTCAATGAACAGAACACTTTATTAACACAAAAAGTATGCACTTAACTTTTGCTCCTGGTTGCTGTGGCTGTGAGAGCACGCGTAGAATTTACGGAGATTCAAATACAGCCAAAGTCACTGAGCTACAGACAGTACAAGTCTGCAGTTACGGAACACGAACTGTTCACTGCAGTCGTGACAAATACGTGTTGGTTGGTGGCGCTCAGTGCTGTGTCCATGTAAGCAGGAACGAGGCTTGATCTGAGCAACATATGGCGACACGGTCCTCTGTAGGCTGACGTGGAACTACGTCGCGTGACGAAACTGCTGGCTCTCTCGTAGACTCAGACCGGACTCGTCCCGTTTTTCCTGTGCGGCGGTATTTGAACAGCGTGGCGTACCGGTGGCGCCTCAGAACTGCAGCAAGCGTGTCTTACTCCTTCTTCATCATTGGTGCCTGGCGATACTGCTTAATCGCACAACCAACGACACCGCAACCTGTACTCTACAGACAGTGCAAGTGAAAACCGCAAATAAAAAAAAATGTAATAAAATGTCATTTGGCACAAATAGTTCTGAGTTGTTGATAGCCTCATCTCTCTTGTTTAAGTTTTTTGTTTTGTATTTGAAGCTTAGTGAATTAGTCGAACTGTATTGACATTTTCTGGATTGCCACTCAAGTGGATATTCACTGGTTAAGAGTGTCCTAACTGGATTTCTTCTCAGTAGTTTAAATACACTGCCGGAAAAAATTGGTACACCCATTTAGAGATTTCCAATTTACTCAAGATTCATGGTGTAAGTAGGCTGTTTAGGTTTTTTTATTGGTAAAGCCACTTAGCGCTCTGTATGAAAATCACTGGCTGTGTTGTGCGCAGACTGTGGCTGATTTGCATTGTTGTTTGCTATTGTAGTGTTGGGCAGTTGTATGTTAACAGCGCCTAGCGTTGCGCAGTTGGAGGTGAGCCGCCAGCAGTGGTGGATGTTGGGAGAGAGATGGCGAAATTTTGAGAGCGGACGATCTGAACGTGTGTCCATCAGAAAGAGTAAATTTGTAATATTAGATATCATAGACTGGTATATATATTTTGACTTTTGAACACTATTAAGGTAAATACATTGTTTCTTCTCTATCAAAATCTTTCATTTGTTGCATTAATTGCAATAATAATGTATTAGTGTCTGGTATCTGTTCCTCTTTGCTTTTCGGCAGTGCATTTGCACCGGCAACATTCACATTTTGACGAGCAGAAAATGTGTCTTGACTTATTTGAGAAAACGGTGAAGACGCAAAACCTAAATCTACAGTATTTGCAAAATTGTGTCCTGTCATTTCGGATTCCTGAGGCGAATTGTTGCCGACCGATCGATCGATAATGCTTCCCTGTTCACTAATTGTTTCACTGTCTACACCATTATTTGCAGCCCGCTCCATTTCCCTATGCACAATTACCAAATTACTAGTTTGGAACCGAACGAGGTGGCGCAGTGGTTAGCACACTGGACTCGCATTCGGGAGGACGACGGTTCAATCCCTCGTCCGGCCAGCCTGATTTAGGTTTTCCGTGATTTCCCTAAATCGCTCCAGGCTAATGCCGGGATGGTTCCTTTGAAAGGGCACGGCCGACTTCCTTCCCCATCCTTCCCTAATCCGACGAGACCGATGACCTCGCTGTCTGGTCTCCTTCCCCAAACAACCCAACCCCCCAACTAGTTTGAACATTAGTTAATTCATTACACGGTGGCGCTAACACACTGCTATCATCTTCACTGTCGTTTCTCAGTTTACTTTGGAGCCTAGTATTAAGTTTTTCACACGCCATTATTGTCACAATATTTTACACGACAACACAGAAAAGCACAATTTGAAGAGCAAAATAAAAGAAAACCACATTAACATCGCACTGAAAGTAAAATCTCGTTAATTGCTAGTGCAGCTGCGCAATACTTGACTACATGCATGCCACAATTGTTTTACTGTACAACAATGAAAAACTACAACTACAAAGGAAATTCTCTCTATAATTACGCGCTAGCAATAAACAATAGCTACACTAATTACAAAAACTACAAGAAAAAAAATCAGAAGATTCCAGTGAGGTATCCTCGGCTAAGGGTCGACATATGAAACGTCCCCTTAGAAAAATTATACAAGACTATGCTTAAACTGACACAAATATTTTTTTTAGCGCAACGCAATCTGACTTTCAGTAATCCCTACAGAAGAATGGCCCTGACTAACATTAAACTATACCTTTCATGAATCACTTACCTCACAAAAATCTTTATTACTCGAACTACTGCAATACAGCGATCGCCAATACTGCCAGCTAAATAAAAACTACTGAAGGCACTAACTACTGATAGGCATAGTTAGCAAATGAAAGTTTTGATAGAGAAGAAACAATGTATTTACCTTAATAGTGTTCAAAAGTCATAATATATATATATCAGTCCATGATATCCAATATTACAAATTTACTCTTTCTCATGAACACACGTTCAAAAAAATGGTTCAAATGGCTCTGAGCACTATGGGACTCAACTGCAGAGGTCATTAGTCCCCTAGAACTTAGAACTAGTTAAACCTAACTAACCTAAGGACATCACAAACATCCATGCCCGAGGCAGGATTCGAACCCGCGACCGTAGCGGTCTTGCGGTTCCAGACTGCAGCGCCTTTAACCGCACGGCCACTTCGGCCGGCCACACGTTCAGATCGTCCGCTCTCAAAACTCCGCCACCTCTCTCCCCACAGCCACCACTGCTGGCGGCTCACCTCCAACTGCGCAACGCTAGGCGCTGTTAACATCCAACTGCCCAACACTACAATAGCCAACAACAATGCAAATCAGCCACAGACTGCACACAGCACAGCTAGTGATGTTCATACAGAGCGCTACGTGGCGTTACCAATAAAAAAACCTGAACAGCCTACTTACAATTGTTACAACGGTGCATGAGGTGTGCATGAAATGATTACGTTTACAGGTCAATAGTACAATCAATCTATGGTTCCAAGTGTCGACCCATGCTGAATCCCAAGTGGCGTAACCTCCATAGGCGGTAATCAATGCAGGCGCTGACTCTGGTATCCAATTGATCGTACAGATGGCTAATACTGTCGTGGGATACCTTGACCTATTAACGTAGTCCTGTATGAGTTGTTTGTTGACGAGTCGCATCATATCCCACAGATGTTCGTTTGGAGACGCGTCTTGCAGAGCACGTTAAGTTTAACGGCAGTGTGTGAGCGATCATTATCATGATGGGACAGCACATCACCCTCCTGTTGCAATAACGGGTCTAACAAGTCTAATGAGTCTAACAACATTTTGCACATACCGAGCTACTTATGGCATTTTTAGTGTGTTGAAACCGGTCATCTAGTAAACAGTGTTCAAGCGATCATGGCTTTTGAATTATTTCTAAAATATAAAGTTGTTGAAGACTGGGCCAAACGTGTTATTTGAATATCTCGCGAAGCTGTTCAACTTCTATCTTAGTGGATAGGAAAGCCCTGTCGAGTTTAAAGAAGGATTCATCACAAACATATTTAGAAAGGGAAGCAAAGGTGACTGTGCAAACTATCGTGGAATCACTGTTCTCAGTTCTATATCGAGACTATGTGGTAAGATCCTTACACTACAATTGAGAGAGAAGTTGAGGGAGTAGAAGAATGAGTAGCTTTCGGGCAGGAATGTCATGTATCGATAATTTCTACAGCGATAGTCAGATGACTGACAACTTAATGGCACATAACTTGGAGACACACAAGGACTTCGTAAGACCTGCAGGACGCCTATGATAGTGTACTATTTTCTAAGATTGTGGGAAGCAATGAATAACGAAAACATTCAGAAATGTTGCGTACTACCCGTTAGAAAGCTGTTTTCAGGTAATGCTCGTGTTAAAGTTGAGAGGTTACTATCACAGAAACTTAAAGTTAGCAAAGGACTGAGGCAGGGATGCTGCTTAGCGCCTGCCCTCTTTAAAATATTTTTGAACTGGAAAAATAAGTGCAAAAACATGGAAATTAGAGTAGGTCATGACATTCTGTTCTCCCAAAAATTCGCCGACGTTCAGGTCATCCTCGCAAAGAAACAATAGGCTATGTCGTATATGTTAAGAAAGCACAAACAAGAATATGAGCAGTTAGGCATGAAAACTAATCTAACAAAAACTAAATACTTCGTTGTCAGAGGTATAGAAAAGAATCTTGCTATCGGTGATGGATCTATAGTAATCTGTGGTCAGTCATATAAATGTTTCGGAACAATAATTTCGGATAAAGGTGGAAGCAGCGAGGAAATAAAACACAGAATAGGAAAGGGAAAGGCGGCAATAAAGCAGTTACACTCCATCATTTGGAATAAAACTTCATCAATAAATTTCAAAAGTAAGCTATACAAAACTAAAACTGCCCACCGTGAGATAGTGCCGCATGACGACCGTACACGCACTTGTCATGACAAGGAAAGTACACTGAAGCGCCAAGGAAACTGGTACAGGCATGCGTGTTCAAATATAGAGATATGTAAACAGACAATACGGCGGTGCGGTCGGCAACGCCTATATAAGACAACAAGTGTCTGGCGCAATTGTTAAATCGGTTACTGCTACTATAGTGGCAGATTATCAAGATTTAAGTGAGTTTGAACGTGGTGTTATAGTCCGCGAACGAGCGATGGGACACAGCACCTCCGAGGAAGCGATGAAATGGTGATTTTCCCGTACGACGATTCCACTAGTGTTCTGTGAATACTATGAATCCGGTAAAACATCAAATCTCTGGCATCGTTGCTGCCGGAAAAACATCCCGCAAGAACAGGACAAACGACGACTGAACATAATCGTTCAACGTGAGAGGACTGCAACCCTTGCGTAAACTGCTACAGATTTCAATGCTGGACCATCAACAAGTGTCAGGGTGAGAACCATTCAACGAAACATCATCGATATGGGGTTTCGGAACCGAAGGTCGACTCGTGTACTCTTGATTGCTGCACGACACAAAGCTTTACGCCTCGCCTGGGCCCGTCAACACCGACATTAGACTGTTGATGACTGGAAACATGTTGCCTGGTCAGACGAGTCTCGTTTCAAACTGTATCAAGCGAATGGACGTTAAGCGCTATTGAGACACCCTCATGGATCCATGGACCCTGCATGTCAGCAGAGGACCGTTCAAGCCGGTGAAGCCTCTGTAATGGTGTGAGGCGTGCGCAGTTGGAGTGATGTGGGACCCCTGATAAGTCTAGATGCGATTCTGACATGTGACACATACGTAAGCATCCTATATGATCACCTGCCTCCATTCATGTCCATCATGGATTCCGAAGGACTTGGGCAATTCCAGCGGGACAATGCGACACACCAAAAGTCCAGGATTGCTACAGATTCGCTCCAGGAACACTCGTCTGAGTTTAAACACTTCCGCAGGCCACCGAACTCCCCGGACATGAACATTATTGAGTATATCTGGGATGCCTTGCAATGTGCTGTTCAGAAGAGATCTCCACCCCCTCGTACTCTAATGGATATATGGACAGCCCCGTAGGATTCATGGCGTCAGTTCCCTCTAGCTCTACTTCAGCAGTTTGGTTCCTTAGGAATTCACACACATTTGAACATTTGTGAACGAGAGTTGTAGCTTAATGCACTCCAGACCGCAAGTCCCGGGCTCGGGCCAGTGTGTCTTGGACGAATGCATTCCGCGAAACAGCGTTCACCAGGTCTACATCGCACCCACAAGCGGCCATCCGTTGGGTGCAGGTCATCGCTGAAGACCATGGCGCACCATTCCATCTTCCAAGTGACCCTCTGACGGCGCAACCGAACACGTCGGTGTTGTGGCGTGAATGGTAGACGGGCTAGAGGTGTGCGTCCCTTAGTTTCGCCGCTAATAACTGGTTTGCAAAAGTTCGTGTTGACGCTTCTGGGTTCAGAAGCCCTCTTAAGCGGTCTGTGGTAGCTGTACTATCTGCCGCTGCTGCCTTTACAATACGGCGGTCTTGTCGGGCGTCAGTGCTATGTGGACGTCCAGAGCCTCGTCTGCGTGTGTGTTTTGAATGTTCACGTGATCGTTGCACAACTGACGCAGTACGTCCAGCTTGTATGGCAATTCTCAGAAAGGACCATCCCGCGACTCGGAAGGCCACAATTTGTCTCCAAACTCGCTCAGGTGGCTGCCGGAAGCACGAGTGTCTCCGTTGCTTGGTTGTCTCCTTGTTTCGCACTTTGCACCACACTGTGCGCCTTCTCTGTTAAAGGGTAGACACAAATGACGCTCTGGTAGCTACGCCAATACGCTATCTGTTGCCGGACGATCCTCAAAACATTATCAGTACAAAACAATGGTTCAAATGGCTCTAAGCACTATGGGACTTAACATCTGAGGTCATCAGTCCCCTACACTTAGAACTACTTAAATCTAACTAAGCTAACGACATTACACACATGCATGCCCGAGGCACGATTCGATCCTGCGACCGTAGCAGCAGCGCGGTTGCGAACTGAAGCGCCTAGAACCGCTCGGCCACAGCACATTATCAGTACATCTACTATCCTTCCGATGGTATACGCCGTCATCGGATCAAAATCGACATCATCTTTCCAGGTGTATTAATTTTTTTCCCGGCAGTCTATTTATTATTAGCGCTACCGACCTGTACTTCAAGTATTTACTCGTTGCCTTATATTGCATTTGTATTTATTACCACTTACAGGATCGTGTTATAACAAGATTTATTTGTTTAAATTTGTTAATATTCTCTGGCCCCAGTAAATTACGATTCCCCCCAACCCGCTCTCTGTCTTCTCCCACCCACCTTTATATCATACTAATTAACTGTATCAATGTATGTGTTATGATCTCGTTATTACAAATATCACGATATCAAAGTACTACACCTTGCTGATCTCATGTGAATACATACAAAAAAAAAAGAACTTTGTTTTCTGCCTTACCGTAGGTCTTGTCATGGGGGAAGCCTCGTCAGAGAGGTCCACCGCATGAGCGTCTAGCGAAGTGATTCCAGTGGTGGTTTCCCGTTGCCTTCCACTGGTGATGATGAAATGATAATGAGGACAACACCCAGTCCCAGAGCGTGGAAAATCTTCGATGCTGCCGGGAATCGAACCCGGGCCCCTTGGCGTGAGAGACCGCCGCAATCTCATTTTGTTCGCTTTCGTTCGTTGCATGTGCTCTGGGCGGACGTCGTAAGACATCCATTTAAGTTCGTTGTTGATCGATTAACTCAGTTTTTTTTATTACAGAAGGCTGCTAACCCTCTGACCGAGCACGCTGAGCTACCGTGCCGGCACCACTCAGCTATCGGGGCGGACTGAATACCTATAGAAGAAATAAATGTAATTCCACTGAATCTTGAATCTAAGGATTATAGGAATAATTCTGTCATATTAGGTGTTGTAAATGTAGGGGTTCCGACACCACATCCCAGTTACTCGTGCCCATTTTGATATCATTTAAATGTTCAATTTTCATTAAAATAATTAGAATTTCCGTTGCACCAATTGCAATAAGCAGCTGGGTTCACTCAAGCTGAGTGTCTCATGTAGGTCCAGGCAGAGCGGTCAATTTTTATCGAGCAGTGGTTCGGAGCTCAGTCGGTACCTTGGAAGGTAAATAAAAATTGAAAGTGACTGTTTTACAGATAACTGTTCGACAACAACAAAAGATAAGATTGGGCAAGTGTGACAGTTTTTCGTAGAAAAGACGTCGTCGCCCATGACACAAATGAGTGGCGGGCTCATTCATGTTTTTTGTAAGCACCCAGGCAACCTGTCTATGTGTTATTGTAGTCTCCTTTTATTATTCATGTCTCTACAGAAAATTTTAGAAAAGTCATCAGATTTACGGTATCTTATAAGTTGCGTGATTGTGCGAGAAAACGGTATTTTACTTGGCAGAAAGTGAGTGCAGAATTAAGCAACATAATATTTTACCTCCTGTTAATCGACGTTCAACCACATTAGTTTCTGATTATGTTAATAAGGGCGCTGATAAGTTCGCAGTTGAGTGCCCATAAACCGTACACACACACACACACACACACACACACACACACACACACACACACACAGTTTTCTCAAGTAAAAAAGTTGCTATTACGTTAACAGAAGTGATGAAAGAGGCCTTTATTAATATTTTGTACAGATAACAGGCAGAACTTCAGGTAACTTGAAACATGTTTGTACAATCAATAATCGAGTGAAATTAGATGAACTCCATAAAGATAGTTCGTTGACAAAAGTCGTGGCTTGAGGTGCAATCCTGTTCAAGAATCACATTTCACTTGTCTGTCACATTCACAGAGGAGTCTTAGTGACCTAGTGCGGCGCCGGTGCAACGGAGCAGTGACGCAACAACAACAAACAACAACGAATGCCTTCACAAAATGTTTTCTGTACACAATGCTGGACAGCTTCATTTTTTTTTTGGAACGGCTTCATGGAACCACAAATAGGTGTTGAAATGAATATTTGTTCACAGCTACCAGTTCCGATCAAGCTTCCATCTTCAAGTCACGAATTAGCATTACGCCAAACTTAAAGTAGGTTCGTTGGTGTTAAATGTATGGTTGTTTATAGTTGTGCCAGAGACATGTGCATGCGACATGCTGCAAGTAAAATAGTTGTCTATTTGACGCCACGGAACCTTCTTTAAGCTTTTTGTAGTGATAATCTGTGATTTGAAGATGGAAGCTTGACTGGAACAAGCTGTCTATGAACAAATATAGGGGATGTCTATAAATCACCTTTACAATTTTAGACTTCAACAGCTTTAAAACTATAACAGATAACAACAACTGGTTTCCAACATGTGACAAGATAACTTATAAAGTTACTTTATATTCCAAGTGTTGCACATTTGCCGAAAAGTATGTATTCCGTAACCTACTTTTCCACCTAGAATTTCTTGAATTAAGGAGACAGGTAGCATTCTCCATAAAGAGGGGGCGGGTGTCCCACGTGTTTCAGGCGCCATCGTGGACAAGTCATGGAAGGCATTTCCGAGGAGTACAACGCAATCAACTTGTATGGTGGCCAGAGATTTGGAAACATCAGGATCAAGTCTTGCATAGTGATTACGTCTTTGTATCAAAAAGGTGCAACTGCCTGAAGCACTAAAGCCGACGGTAAAACCTCATCACAAACAATGACTTCCTGGAAAATACATGTTTTTTTATTTATATTAGGGACTGAACACCCATTAAGTCAAGATCGCACATGAAATATTCTTTATTTGGATGGATTATTAGTTTCGGCTAACAATCTAGGCATCTTCAAATCATAAAACAGTCTTGATTAGTGTGGGTGCCATTACAGCTTCACATACGTTAAAATCTTTCTTGAAATGACAACATCCGTACATGACATAATTAAAAACAGCTTTTCATCGTTCGATGCTAGTGTAATTGAACGACGCTTATAAAACGAAGGCGTTACGCCGTTACCTCTTAGTAACTGACACAATGATAATTTCGTCAGTTGTAACTGCATAACACCTTTTTTATGTCCAATGTTCAATTACGCTGGCCACGGACGATGAAAAGCTGTTTTTAATTATGTCATATACAGATGATGTCATTTTAAGAAGGATTTTAACGACTTGTGAAGCCGTAATCGCATCAGCACTAATCAGTAGTGTTTTACGATCTGTAAGTGTTAGCTGAAACTGGAAATCCATCCTAATAAAGAAGATTTGAGTTCATGAGTTTTCAATACGTAACATAAAAAAGGAATTTACAACAGATCGAATATCTCCTGGTTGACTATGTCAACAAACTTGAAATACTTGTTTTTTATGATGTGTCAATGTTTCGTGTGTGTGGCAAACGGAATGTTCATGTACAGGGTATTTGTGTGTCCTCATGTTTCGTGTGAAGTGGAAATACACTCCCGAAGTCTAGGAGTGGTGCCGATTTCTGCACAAGTGCATCACTGGTTCATTCTTTTGCAGCGAATCTGCTGTCGACAGTGATTTCTACGTGGACATTTAACGTTTGCTGTGCCGAAATGGGAATACATGCAACCAGATGTCACATTCCAGCTGTATGGGGGACACCATCTCATTGATAGCCAAATGTCCACAAATTTCTGGATGAAAAATATCCGGGTAGATGGATTGGATGCGATCGTCCGAATCTGTGGGCCCCACAATGACCTAACTGTACAATCGTAGAGGTAACTGATAGAATCCTCAACACTACAGTAGGTTTCTGTGGTTCCACGGCGCCTTCCTCCTTGAAGACAGCTTCCTGTTCGGTGGATCAGTCCACGGCCGTCGTGTCGGCCGCGCACCTCGCCGTGTAGTCGGCACTCTCCACGGCGACGCCCGGCGCGACGGCTGCGATCTGCTGGAGGTCGCAGTGCGGGGGGCAGCGAGGCCCGGCCGCAGCTGGAGAGGCGGACCCCGCCCCCGCGCCCGCCACCAGAGCCGCGCCCGCCGCCCCCGCCGGCAGCCGCCGTCAGGAGACGCGGCCCGGCGCGCTCGCGCGGCCTGAGGAGTAGCGGCCCAGCTGCGTCTCTTGCGTCCGCCGCCGCCAAGGCAGCGCGGCGCTGCCTGCAGCACGTTGTCATCCGCCCTCCTCATCTGCGTTCGCACACAACAAATACTCTGGTTTCCATAAAGCAAGCAACTTAAATTGTAGCCACAGCAGTAGCAGAAGTAGCTATGTAAAGGGTGACAATTATTGTACTACACTACTGGCCATTAAAATAGCTACACCAAGAAGAAATGCAGATGATAAACGGGTATTCATTGGACAAATATATTATACTAGAACTGACACGTGATTACATTTTCACGCAATTTGGGTGCATAGATCCTGAGAAATCAGTACCCAGAACAACCACCTCTGGCCGTAATAACGGTCTTGATACGCCTGGGCATTGAGTCAAACAGAGCTTCGATGGCGTGTACAGGTACAGCTGCCCATGCAGCTTCAACACGATACCACAGTTCATGAAGAGTAGTGACTGGCGTATTGTGACGAGCCAGTTGCTCGGCCGCCTTTGACCAGAAGTTTTCAGTTGGTGAGAGATCTGGAGAATGTGCTGGCCACGGCAGGAGTCGAACATTTTCTGTATCCAGAAAGGCCCGTACAGGACCTGCAACATGCGGTAGCGCATTATCCTGCTGAAATGTAAGGTTTGGCAGGGATCGAATGAAGGGTAGAGCCACGGGTCGTAACACATCTGAAATGTAACGTCCACTGTTCAAAGTGCCGTCAATGCGAACAAGAGGTGTCCGAGACGTGTAAACCAGTGGCACCCCATACCATCACGCCGGGTGATACGCCTGTATGGCGATGACGAATACACACTTCCAGTGTGCGTTCACCGCGATGTCGCCAAACACGGATGCGACCATCATGATGCTGTACACAGAACCTGGAAACATCCGAAAAAAATGACGTTTTGCCATTCGTGCACCCAGGTTCGTCGTTGAGTACACCATCGCAGGCGCTCCTGTCTGTGATGCAGCGTCAAGGGTAACCGCAGCCATGGTTTCCGAGATGATAGTCCATGGTGCTGCAAACGCCGTCGAACTGTTCGTGCAGATGGTTGTTGTCTTGTAAACGTCCCCATCTGTTTACTCAGGGATTGAGTCGTGGCTGCACGATCCGTTACAGGCATGCAGATAAGATGCCAGTCATCTCGACTGCTACTGATACGAGGCCTTTGGGATCCAGCACGGCGTTCCGTAGTACCCTCCTGGACCCACCGATTCCATATTCTGCTAACAGTCATTGGAACTCGACCAACGCGAGCCGCAATGTCGCGATACGATAAACCGCAATCGCGATAGGCTACAATCCGACCTTTATCAATGTCGGAAACTTGACGGTACGCATTTCTCCTCCTTACACGAGGCATCACAACAACGTTTCACCAGGCAACGCCGGTCAACTGTTGTTTGTGTATGAGAAATCGGTTGCTAACTTTCCTCATGTCAGCACATTGTAGGTGTCGCCACGGGCGCCAAGCTTGTGTGAATGCTCTGAAAAGCTAACCGTTTGCATATCACAGCATCTTCTTCCTGTCTGTCAAATTTCGTGTCTGTAGCACGTTATCTTCGTGGTGTCGCAATTTTAATGGCCAGTAGTGTATATGAAATAAAATCGTCGTAACTTCAGAACTGTTTGCGTTAAGACGTTCAAACTGTACGTTTGGCCGCGGAGCTTGATCTGAATTACACTGAAGCGCCAAAGAATCTGATATAATGCGCATTCAAATACAGAGGCAGAATAAGACGCTGCGGTCGGCAACGCCTATGTAAGACAACAAGTGTCTGGCGCAGTTGTTAGATCGGTTACAGCAGCTACAATGGTAGGTTACATTTAAGTGAGTTTGAACGTGGTGTTGCAGTCGGCGCACGAGCGATGGGGCACAGTATCTCCGAGGTGCCGATAAAGTGGGGATTTTGCCGTGCGACCATCTCACGAGTGAAGCGTGAATATCAGGAATCTGGTAAAACATGAAATCTCCAACATCGCTGCGGTCGGACAAAGATCCTGTAAGAACGGAAGAGAATCGATCAACGTGACAGAAGTGTAATCCTTCCGCAAATTGCTGCAGATTTCAATGATGGGCCAGCAAAAGTGCCAGCGTACGAACCATTCAACAAAACATCATCGATACCGGCTTCCGGAGCCAAAGGACCACTCGTGTACCCTTGATGATTGCACGACACAAAGCTTTACGCCTCGCCTGGACCCGTCGACACTGACATTGAACTGTTGATGACTGCAAACACGTTGCTTGGTCGGACGAGTGTCGTTTCAAATTGTATCGAGCGGACGGACAACCTCATTGAATCCACGGGCCCTGCATGTCAGCAGGGGAATGTTAAGCTGCTGGAGCCTCTATAAAGTTGTGGTGTGTGTAGTTGGAGTGATATGGGACCCCTGATACGTCTAAATTCGACTCGTGACAGGTGACACATACGAAAGCATCCTGTCTGATAACCTGCATCCATTGAGTCCCAGTGTACATTCCGATGGACTTGGGCAGTTCCATCAGGACAATGCGAAACCCTACACGTCCAGAATTGCTACAGAGTGCCTCCAGAAACACTCTTCTGAGTTTAAACACTTCCGCTGGCCACCAAAATTCCCAGAGATGAACATTATTGAGCATATCTGTGACGCCTTGCAATGTGCTGTTGAGAAGAGATATCCACCCCCTCGTACTCTTACGGATATATGGACAGCCCCGCAGGATTCATGGTGTCAGTTCTCTCCAGCACTACTTCAGACATTAGTCGAGTCCATACCACGCCATGTCGCTGCACTTCTGCATGCTCGCGGGGGCCCTTCGCGATATTTGGCAGGTGTACCACTTTCTTTGACTCTTCAGTTTAGTATGCACATGCATGGTTTTGTTTAGCGACGAATCCCACTTTCATTTCGATGGATTCTTTAGTGAGCAAAACTGGTCCATTTGGGAGTGTGAGAATCTGCATTTCGCGGACGAGAAGTCTCTTCACCCTCAAAGGGAGACTGTGTGGTGTGCAGTGTCTAGTCACGGGATAGTCGGTGCGATATTCCTTGATGGTACGGTGACTACCGAACGGTACGTGAAGGTTTTGGAAGATGACTTCATCCCCATTATTCAATGTTACCCTGATTTCGAGAAGATGTGGTTCATGCAAGACGGAGCTCGACCCCCTTGATGTCCTGGAGAAGTACTTTGGGGACCACATTGTGACTCTGGGGTACCTAGAGGTCACTGGCGTGGGGCTTGATTGACCGCCATATTCTCCGGACCTGACCACATGCGACTCGTTTTTGTGGGGCTGTATTAAAGACAAAGTAGCAGCAACAACCCCAAAACCATTGCTGAATTGAAAACAGACATTTAGGAGATCATTGACAGCATCGATGTTCCGACTCTTCAGCGGGTCATTTAGGATTTCGCTATTTGTCTGCGCCACATCATCGCCAGTTGTGGCTGTCATATCGAAAATATCATAAGCTAAATCCGGGTATCTGTAGTGACGTTTACATGTTGAATAAAGTGCTTGCACGCCGTAGTTTGTAACTAATATACTTTTTTCATATAGGTCAGTATGTGTCACCCTCTAAGACTGAGAGGGATGCAAAGAAAGTAGTAATTAAACAAAAAATGTTGTATAGAACTCTAAACGTGAAGAAATTAATAACTACATAGTGACTTCAAAGTCCAAAGAAACTATGAAAGTGATAAAACAACATAATAGTGATAAAACAGCTAAAAACAAATGACAGTAATGGTATAAACTTACAGCTGATAAGCCAAGATAGATGGAAGACATGCTGTAAAGAACTCTTTAAAGAAGATGAATCCGATTTTGAGGATATATATGCTCCTTTGCAGGTGCTGAACATGACACAGATATCCAGGAGTTAACAACAACGGAAATACAGGATAGTGTTAAGCAAAAACGACAAAGCACCACGACCTGAGGATCTGTATATATAAAGTTGTTGAAAACTTGGCTAAACGTATTATTTGAATATCTAGCGAAGCTATTTAACCTCTATCTTAGTGGATAGGAAATCCCTGTCGAGTTTAAACAAGGGTTCATCACAAAAATATTTAAAAAGGAAAGCAAAGTTGACTGCGCAATCTATCGTGGAATCACTGTTCTCAGTTCTATATCGAGACTATGTGGTAAGATCCTTAAACTACAAGTTGAGGGAGTAGAAGAATGAGTAGCTTTCGGGCAGGAATGTCATGTATCGATAATTTCTACAGCTATAGACAGGTGACTGACAACTTAATGGCACATAACTTGGAGACACACAAGGACTTCGTAAGACCTGCAGGACGCCTATGATAGTGTACTACTTTCTAAGATTGTGGGAAGCAATGAATAACGAAAACATTCAGAAATGTTGCGTACTACCCGTTAGAAAGCTGTTTTCAGGTAATGCTTGTCGTGTTAAAGTTGAGACGTTACTATCACAGAAACTTAAAGTTAGCAAAGGACTGGGGCAGGGATGCTGCTTAGCGCCTGCTCTCTTTAAAATATTTTTGAACGAAACATTGAAAAACTGGAAAAATAAGTGCAAAAACATGGAAATTAGAGTAGGTCATGACATTCTGTTCTCCCAAAAATTCGCCGACGTTCAGGTCATCCTCACCAAGAAACAACAGGCTATGTCGTATATGTTAAGAAAGCTTAAACAAGAATATGAGCAGTTAGGCATGAAAATTAATCTAACAAAGACTAAATACTTCGTTGTCAGAGGTATAGAAAAGAATCTTGCTATAGGTGATAGATCTGTAGTCAATCATATAATTGTTTTGGAACAATAATTTCGGATAAAGGTGGAAGCAACGAGGAAATAAAACACAGAATAGGAAAGGGAAAGGCGGCAATAAAGCAGTTACGCTCCATAATTTGGAATAAATCTTCACCAATAAATTTCAAAAGGAAGCTATACAAAACTACAACTGCCCACCTTGAGATAGTGCAGCATGGCGACCGTACAGGCACTTGTCATGACAGGGAAAGTACACTGAAGCGCCAAGGAAACTGGTGTAGGTATGCGTGTTCAAATATAGAGATATGTAAACAGACAGAATACGGCGCTGCGGTCGGCAACGCCTATATAAGACAACAAGTGTCTGGCGCAATTGTTAGATCGGTTACTGCTGCTACAATGGCAGGTTATCAAGATTTAAGTGAGTTTGAACGTGGTGGTACAGTCGACGCACGAGCGATGGGACACAGTATCTCCGAGGTGGCGATCAAGTGGTGATTTTCCCGTACGACGATTTCACTAGTGTACTGTGAATACCATGAATCCGGTAAAACATCATATCTCCGGCATCGTTGCTGCCGGAAAAACATCCTGCAAGAGCAGGACAAACGACGACTGAACAGAATCGTTCAACGTGAGAGAAGTGCAACCCTTCCGTAAACTGCTACAGATTTCAAAGCTGGACCATCAACAAGTGTCAGCGTGCGAACCATTCAACGAAACATCATCGATATGGGGTTTCGGAACCGAAGGTCCACTCGTGTACTCTTGATGGCTGCACGATACAAAGCTCGCCTGGGCCCGTCAATAGCGACATTAGACTGTTGATGACTGGAAAAAAAAATGGCTCTGAGCACTATGGGACTTAACATCTATGGTCATCAGTCCCCTAGAACTTAGAACTACTTAAACCTAACTAACCTAAGGACATCACACAACACCCAGTGATCACGAGGCAGAGAAAATCCCTGACCCCGCCGGGAATCGAACCCGGGAACCCGGGCGCGGGAAGCGAGAACGCTACCGCACGACCACGAGCTGCGGACAATGACTGGAAATATGTTGCCTAGTCAGACGAGTCTCATTTCAAACTGTCTCAAGCGAATGGACGTAAAGCGCTATTGAGACACCCTCATGGATCCATGGACCCTGCATGTCAGCAGAGGACTGTTCAAGCCGGTGAAGCCTCTGCAATGGTGTGAGGCGTGCGCAGTTGGGGGGGGGGGGGGACCCCTGGTAAGTCTAGATTCGACTCTGACAGGTGACACGTACGTAAGCATCCTGTCTGATCACCTGCCTTCATTCATGTCCATCGTGCGTCCGGAAGGACTTGGGCAGTTCCAGCGGGACAATGCGACAAACAACACTTTCAGAATTGTTAAAGATTGCCCCCAGTAAAACCCTTCTGAGTTTAAACACTTCCACTGGCCAGCAAACTCCAGAGACATGAACATTATTGAGCATATCTGGGATGCCCTGCAATGTGATGTTCAGAAGAGATCTCCAATCTCTCGTACTCTAATGGATATATGGACAGCCCCGCAGGATTCATGGTGTCAGTTCCCTCTAGCACTACTTCAGATAGCAGTCGAGTCAATGCCACGTCGTGTTGGTGGCAGTTCTGCGTGCTTGCGGGAGCTCTACAGGATTTTAGGCAGGAGTACCAGTTTCTTTGGCTCTTCAGTGTATAAATACGTACCTGTTTTGTTATTTTAATCCCTCGTTTTATTTGCAAATGGTGGAATGACACATTTCTACCTCATACATGGAACGCTCAATATCAAAACTCGTGGTGCTGTGAGAATGGCTGATACGCTAACGAAACGCTACGTTTGAAAGGTAACAAAACGCTGCTGCCAGCAGCCCGTGCACATATGTCCGCGCGGTTGTCGCTGCCGCTGGCGTATGGGTCGCCATGTGTGTAACAGTCCCAGGCTATTTGCACTACGGAACGCTGACCGCTGTCGCCACGCTGTTCAGCAGCGCAACGTGCGTGGGTAAGAGGCCTTAGTGCCGTTTGCCGTGTATGTTGAGTGTTATTTTTGTCTCGTCATTATATGCATGTTAATTAGTTAGGTTACTTGTGTTACAGTTGTTCTGTTGGTTCAAATGGCTCTGAGCACTATGGGACTCAACTGCTGAGGTCATTAGTCCCCTAGAACTTAGAACTAGTTAAACCTAACTAACCTAAGGACATCACAAACATCCATGCCCGAGGCAGGATTCGAACCTGCGACCGTAGCGGTCTTGCGGTTCCAGACTGCAGCGCCTTTAACCGCACGGCCATTTCGGCCGGCAGTTGTTCTGTGTTAATGTAGTCAGTTACATGTTTCACATGGCACCTGGTACAATAACCGGCCACCAACTATCAGAATTAAGAGATTGAGCGGTTTCTTTTCTAATTTTTCTATGTATTTTGGAGATATGATCTATGTTTTCTAGGTGTCTTTCTTTAAGTCTTGCTTCCGTTATCGATAATAGTGTCAGAATTGCCTGTTTCACACCTTTCATTTTCTAAAGTCAAGCTCATCTTCTAACAAATTTTCATTTTCGTTTTTTCTATACATTATTCTGGTCAGCAACCTAATGCATGAACTGTGAAGATGACAGTGCGACAGTTGTTGGGCTTTTTTACCCTCCCTGTCTCCGTGAATTTAGGGATGATACTCCTCAGAAATCCGATTGGACGGCTCCAGTCTCACAGCTACACACATTGGCCTGAATAATACTTTGGTTTCTTGTTTCCTCAATGAATTTCCCACAAAAATCGTGTTTGATTGCAAATCTTTCAAGGTTCTGTCAGATTCTGAATCTCACACTGGATCGCCTGTGATTTCAAATAGACGACTATTATACCGTCTAAAATTACTGACGACTTCATTGCACTTTCTGCCACTATTCTCCTCTCTCTCCTCTGCATTTAACAGTGGAATTTCCTTTAGTCTTAACGTTAGTGTCTTTCTATTTAAATTCTTTGACACGTATTTTGGTTTTCTATTTTCTGAAACTAATCTGCAATTAATATCGTGTCTGTTTCTTCACGTATCTTCTGAAGCCAGTTCGATGTGACGTCCTTACATTTCCTACTGATTTCATTCGTAAGCTACTTGTCTGACTGTATCTCTTCCTTTCCCTCAACTTTTAGTAGAAGCTCAACAGTGTACTGTAACTGTTGATTAGCTGTGCGATTCACATGTGTTTGTTTACGCCGTTATGAAATGTTTTCCAAAAATGGTGGTTATGTATTGCGATATCCAGCTCTTAGCAGACAATGAAAATGAAAATCATATTTGTTTAAACGTCGACCGAATGTTATCGATTGTAAGGAACAATGTATAAACTCTGTGGAGCGTGAAGTTATTCTCACATGGAGAAATTACTGAATTTTTTACAGCTAGAAGTATATTTTAACTACGGCTTAAGTTTGCGTAGTAAAAAAGAAAGTTAATGTTCTGAGATGATAGCAAAGTTTCACACGATCATCTTGTGGTGAAAGATGAGAAAACATAATTTTTTTTGAAACTTACTGTAGTGTGTAAGAATCTATATCCAAATGCATAGACAGTAAGCTTCAATGAAGACTGAGCGCTGGTTCGAATCTGCACATGGTCCTGTTCCAACGAATTAGATCCATTTTCAACGGAACTCGCTTTAAATAGCAAAGCTTTTTGTCAGTCGGAAGACAGCATTCAGTATTCACTGGAGGGCACTACACTGCATCTACCTACGTGGTATACGGCTAATCTAGCGTAAATCTTGAATATTGAGTAACAAGAGCTTAAGTTACAGATAACTACAGAATTTAAAAACAAGGACGGCGCTGAGCAGTAGAGATCCTTCGAGGTCCACAATTTTTTTCCTTCACTAATCTATGGTGACTGTGATATAAATTTACTATAAAAATGGGGTAGTCAAACTCAAGAGTTAAGGTAACTCTCTTGGTCAGGTAAATAGTAATCACATTCATACTTATACGCTGTTAAATGACATTTACAATTTCAGTTAAACGATATCAGCCATTTCATGTTTTTTTCAAAAACATTTAAATTACACATTCGTGCAAATGATTTTTCGTTAAACAACAAAAAGCATTGCTACGATCATTTTTGGTGGGTGTCAGAAAACAAAGCAAGCATCGTTTCTTACATACACTAATGTGTCTTACTATGCTATTTCATCGACGAAGTGTATGATTTCCACTGTATGTTAGCAGATGACAAACGTTTTTGTACTACAAGATACAGTTAATACATAACATGGATATCACTGTACTGTTTGGCTGACTTTGATATCGCTTTTAGAGACGAGTCTTTTTTTTGTGGGAATAACATTGCTTATTTTGGTAACCCTCCTTGATAAGTGCATTTATAGCTATAAGTTAGATCAGCAGTAGTGTCTGTGTGTGTTCTGTTACAGAAAAAAATTGTCTGTATGTTGGTTTCTTTAATGCATAGTACAAGGATCGAATTATACTTGTCGAGTAGTCTATCATTTACTGAAGTAATGCAAATAAGCATGCCTTGAGTGTTTTGATAAATAATCATTTCGCCAGGACACCTCCTTCTGTACGGCGAACATATTTCTATACAAAAACTGACAGCCAGGAACCAGCCTTGTTTTTATGTATATTTTCATGAGTAGGTTCAAAAAGTAATGTCTTCATTAATGTTATCACTAATCATGCATACATATTCTGTAACTCGTTCAAATGATTTATAGAACATATAACTAGCTAACTAACAAACTAACTAAACATGCTGCAGAAAAAAACATATCTCTCCGATACTTTGGATCATGCGCAAGATGACGGCTCTGAGGCTATGTTGTGACTTGTTTAGTTTTAATGGCCTGTAAATTACTGGGAAGTGATTGAGTGTGTCATTATAAGGGCGAGTATACAGGGTGTTACAAAAAGGTACGGCCAAACTTTCAGGAAACATTCCTCACACACAAATAAAGAAAAGATGTTATGTGGACATGTGTCCGGAAACGCTTATTTTCTATGTTAGAGCTCATTTTAGTTTCGTCAGTATGTACTGTACTTCCTCGATTCACCGGCAGTTGGGCCAATTGAAGGAAGGTAATGTTGACTTCGCTGGTTGTGTTGACGTGCGACTCATTGCTCTACAGTACTAGCATGAAGAACATCAGTACGTAGCATCAACAGGTTAGTGTTCATCACGAATGTGGTTTTGCAGTCAGTGCAATGTTTACAAAAGCGGAGTTGGCAGATGGCCATTTGATGTATGGATTAGCACGGGGCAATAGCCGTGGCGCGGTACGTTTGTATCGAGACAGATTTCCAGAACGAAGGTGTCCCGACAGGAAGACGTTCGAAGCAATTGATCGGCGTCTTAGAGAGCACGTAACATTCCAGCCTATGACTCGCGACTGGGGAAGACCTAGAGCAACGAGGACACCTGCAATGGACGAGGCAATTCTTCGTGCAGTTGACGATAACCCCAATGTCAGCGTCAGAGAAGTTGCTGCTGTACAAGGTAACGTTGACCCCGTCACTGTATGGAGAGTGCTACGGGAGAACCAGTTGTTTCCGTACCATGTACAGCGTATGCAGGCACTATCAGCAGCTGATTGGCCTCCACGGGTACACTTCTGCGAATGGTTCATCCAACAATGTTCTCTCTACGGATGAGGCTTCATTCCAACGTGATCAATATTGTAAATTTTCACAATCAACATGTGTGGGCTGACGAGAATCCGCACGAAATTGTGCAATTACGTCATCAACACAGATTTTCTGTGAACGTTTGGGCAGGCATTGTTGGTGATGACTTGATTGGGCCCCACGTTCTTCCACCTACGCTCAATGGAGCACGTTATCATGATTTCATACGGGATACTCTACCTGTGCTGCTAGAACATGTGCCTTTACAAGTACGACACAACATGTGGTTCATGCGCGATGGAGCTCCTGCACATTTCAGTCGAAGTGTTCGTACGCTTCTCAACAACAGATTCGGTGACCGATGGATTGGTAGAGGCGGACCAATTACATGGCCTCCACGCTCTCCTGACCTCAACCCTCTTGACTTTCATTTATGGGGGCATTTGAAAGCTCTTGTCTACGCAACCCCGGTACCAAATGTAGAGACTCTTCGTGCTCGTATTGTGGACGGCTGTGATACAATACGACATTCTCCAGAGCTGCATCAGCGCATCAGGGATTCCACGCGACGGAGGGTGGATGCATGTATCCTCGCTAACGGAGGACATTTCGAAAATTTCCTGTAACAAAGTGTTTGAAGTCACGCTGCTACGTTCTGTTGCTGTGTGTTTCCATTCCGTGATTAATGTAATTTGAAGAGAAGTAATAAAATGAGCTCTAACATGGAAAGTAAGCGTTTCCGGACACATGTCCACATAACATATTTTCTTTCTTTGTATGTGAGGAATGTTTCCTGAAAGTTTGGCCGTACCTTTTTGTAACACCCTGTATTACTAGGCTCTGACTGGAAGGGAGGGTGGGGGCTTGTAATAGGAGGGGTAGAAGGAGATGAGGGGCATGATGGCGTAATTGAAAGAAGGCACGTGATTTCGAAAGTGATGAAGATGATGTCATAGGGAAGGAGTATGTGGTTTCTTATGTAATGCTTTCGCCCCTGGCATGTTGCCTGTAGGCACTAACACCTGCTCCTTTCAAGGTCATTTAAGTGCAAAGTGGGCTGCAGTTTCCATAGAAATACTACTCTCAGTAATTCAGTATCCTACTTCTTCGTAAGCTGATTTCTCCTGGTAACATTCTTCAGCTTACTCTTCATCATCACTAAATCTATTCCTGAGTACGCCGCACAATCCAGTACCTGACTGTGGAGTCTCTATCGCACCTTGATGAACTCCAGCCGGTATCTTCCCGTGTCTCCACACCTTCTCATAGCATACCTCTTCCCGTTGTGACACCTGAACAGTGCATTGCCTGAAATTAAGTTTATTTTTCTCAGTTAATTTTTCTCCCCTCTCATCCTGCTACCAAGTACCTATTCTCCTGTAACTTTGTCTTCTGTTCCTTCTCCTACTGCAGCGCTCAAACCACCACGATCATTATGTCATCTCTTTGGTTTTCTTAGCGCGATTTGTTAATAGTGTGCTTCCGGATGTTCTACCGAGTTCTAATGTCCATTTTATGCGTAATATTTCGTGTCATCACTTCTGTCTTTATGCTGTTCATTTTTGGAACACAACCTAAGACCAGCTTAGAGACAAAAGTGATGACACCTTCTGCACGACCAGACCATCATTTTACAGGACAATGCTCAAATATGTACAGTGCAAGCTGTTACTGATTTGACTGATGGGGCTGTTAAGTGCTATACCACCTGTTACACTCTCCTGACTTAAGCACTCATGAGTTCGATTTCTAAACTGAAGGAAACACTTCACGACATTCGCTTTAGAACTGCTTCAAATTCGTCGAGCAATAGACCGCGCAGCTCGAACTGTCAACACAACTGGCGCTGCTAACGGTATCCTACAACTTCCACATCACTGGCAATGGTTTATACACAATGTTGGTGGCTACTTTGAAGGTCAGTAAAACTTTGAAACACGTATCTCTTTTGTACGAGCTGTTGCCACTATTAAAGCTCCAACCCTCGCAATAAAGATACATTTTCTGAGTTTGGCGCAAACTGAGACACGCAAAAAGGGTTTTTCTTTCAGAGTTCATAAACTTAGTGGTTTATGCGAGAACAGACTGAATACTTGAGCTTGCGTCAACAAAATAAAAGATCCTTTTTCACTAGCATAACATTATGAAAGCAATTTTTGGAAACTGTGCATTTCAGACATACAACGTGATCAATCTAAGAAATGAAAATGAACTAAGTGGTCTGGATAGTTATGAAATGAAGACTTGTGCGCGTCATTTTCATCTAAATAAAAAAACTATATACAGTAGCATGCTGGTGCAAGCTAGCTTGTTTTGCTATGAAGGAAACAGTCTGCTACCTAAATTGGAGGCTAAGAGACCCTACGGAATATGAAATAAACATTATGCTCTGTATAGAAACATAAGGTCTCCAGAAATGAGGTACCGGCCCAGCAGAAAAATCACCAATCGTTCGAGACTGTCGAATAAATAAACATTTCGCTTCAGTATTTTTTATGTTAGTTTGCAAACCATTGTGAAGATGTTACTCAGCAGGAGGCACGTTTACACTGTTTTTAAAGTGGCAGGGACGAACGGTGAGAATCGCCGTTTGTCGTCCACTGACTGTCAACCAACACGCAGAAACTACGGTGCCAAAAGTTTACACTTGAAATTTCAATAATTTCTTAATAAATTGGTCCGTGCAGAGGTGGCATAAGAGATTTAATTACCCTAGTCAAAGAATCATAGCTAACACTTGGTTCAAGAATCATAAAAGAAGGTTGTGTACGTGGAAGAATCCTGGAGCTACTAGAAGGTATCAGATAGATTATATAATGGTAAGACAGAGATTTAGGAACCAGGTTTTAAATTGTAAGACATTTCCAGGAGCAGATGTGGACTCTGACCACAATCTATGGGTTATGAACTGTAGATTAAAACTGAAGAAACTGCAAAAAGGTGGGAATTTAAGGAGATGGGACCTGGATAAACTGACTAAACCAGAGGTTGTACAGAGTTTCAGGGAGAGCATAAGGGAACAATTGACAGGAATGGGAGAAAAGAAATACAGTAGAAGAAGAATGGGTAGCTCTGAGGGATGAAGTAGTGAAGGCAGCAGAGGATCAAGTAGGTAAAAAGACGAGGGCTAGAAGAAATCCTTGGGTAACAGAAGAAATATTGAATTTAATTGATGAAAGGAGAAAATATAAAAACGCAGTAAATGAAGCAGGCAAAAAGGAATACAAACGTCTCAAAAATGAGATCGACAGGAAGTGCAAAATGGCTAAGCAGGCATGGCTAGAGGACAAATGTAAGGATGTAGAGGCTTATCTCACGTGAGGTAAGATAGATACTGCCTACAGGAAAATTAAAGAGACCTTTGGAGAAAAGAGAGCCAGTTGTATGAATATCAAGAGCACAAATGGAAACCCAGTTCTAAGCTAAGAAGGGAAAGCAGAAAGGTGGAAGGCGTATATAGAGGGTCTATACAAGGGCGATGTACTTGAGGACAATATTATGGAAGTGGAGGAGGATGTAGATGAAGATGAAATGGGAGATACGATACTGCGTGAAGAGTTTGACAGAGCACTGAAAGACCTAAGTCGAAACAAGGCCCTGGGAGTAGACAACATTCCATTGGAACTACTGTCGGCCTTGGGAGAGCCGGTCCTGACAAAACTCTACCATCTGGTGAGCAAGATGTAGGGGACAGGCGAAACACCCTCAGACTTTAAGAAGAATATAATAATTCCAATCCCAAAGAAAGCAGGTGTTGACAGATGTGAAAATTACAGAACTATCAGTTTAATAAGTCACAGCTGCAAAATACTAATGTGAATTCTTTACAGGCGAATGGAAAAACTGGTAGAAGCCGACCTCGGGGAAGATCAGTTTGGATTCAGCAGAAATGTTGGAACACGTGAGGCAATACTGACCCTACGACTTATCTTAGAAAATAGATTAAGGAAAGGCAAACCTACATTTCTAGCATTTGTATACTATATTTGAGAAAAAAATGGCTCTGAGCACTATGGGACTCAATATCTTAGGTCATAAGTCCCCTAAAACTTAGAACTACTTAAACCTAACTAACCTAAGGACATCACACACAGCCATGCCCGAGGCAGGATTCGAACCTGCGACCGTAGCAGTCCCGCGGTTCCGGACTGCAGCGCCAGAACCGCACGGCCACCGCGGCCGGCATACTTAGAGAAAGCTTTTGACGATGTTGACTGGAATACTCTCTTTCAAATTCTAAAAGGGGCAGGGGTAAAATACAGGGACCGAAAGGCTATTTACAATTTGTACAGAAACCAGATGGCAGTTATAAGAGTCGAGGGACATGAAAGGGAAGTAGCGGTTGGGAAGGGAGTGAGACAGGGTTGTAGCCTGTCCCCGATGTTATTCAATCTATATATTGAGCAAGCAGTAAAGGAAACAAAAGAAAAATTCGGAGTAGGTATTAAAGTCCATGGAGAAGAAATAAAAACTTTGAGGTTCGCCGATGACGTTGTAATTCTGTCAGAGACAGCAAAGGACTTGGAAGAGCAGTTGAACGGAATGGACAGTGTCTTGAAAGGAGGATATAAGATGAACATCAACAAAAGCAAAACGAGGATAATGGAATGTAGTCAAATTAAGTCGGGTGATGCTGAGGGAATTAGATTAGGAAATGAGACACTTAAAGTAGTAAAGGAGTTTTGCTATTTGGGGAGCAAAATAACTGATTATGGTCGAAGTAGAGAGGATATAAAATGTAGACTGGCAATGGCAAGGAAAGAGTTTCTGAAGAATAGAAATTTTTTAACATCGAGTATAGATTTAAGTGTCAGGAAGTCGTTTCTGAAAGTATTTGTATGGAGTGTAGCCATGTATGGAAGTGAAACGTAGACGATAAATAGTTTAGACAAGAAGGGAATAGAAGCTTTCGAAATGTGGTGCTACAGAAGAATGCTAAAGATTAGATGGGCAGATCACATAACTAATGAGGAGGTATTGAATAGAACTGGGGAGAAGAGGAGTTTGTGGCACAACTTGACAAGGAGAAGGGACCGGTTGGTAGGACATGTTCTGAGGCATCAAGGGATCACAAATATAGCATTGGAGGGCAGCGTAGAGGGTAAAAATCGTAGAGGGAGACCAAGAGATGAATACACTAAGCAGATTCAGAAGGATGTAGGTTGCAGTAAGTACTGGGAGATGAAAAAGCTTGCACAGGATAGATTAGGATGGAGAGCTGCATCAAACCAGTCTCAGGACTGAAGACAACAACAACAACAGTCAAAGAATGTCACTGTCTGCCCATTTACAGCGAGAGTCGTAAACATTGTTGTATTTGCATTCCTGTCCGCTGAAAATTTTCTTAACTTTGAAATGAACCTCCTCCAAATGAACGCAACATAAAGTTACGGGATTTCCTTCCGAGCAGCATCTCAGACTCTTTAATGATCCCCGCACGTCTCTAGAAGCTGTAAAACAACTACACTCAGGTCACCCATTCATACTGCGAATTCAAATAATTTCCAGTCAAAATTACTCTGACCGTAATGTTACTTTAAGGGTGGATGGGAACGTATTGAGTGCTTTCAGTTTCAACCAAGATGTTAGACAAGAATGCTCCATGTGGGATTTCACTCCAATGAATTTAAATCACACACATAGGTATGAAATAAGACGTATTTAGCAAAAGCAGAAAATCTTTTCCCGGTGGAAGGCGGACAGAAATGTTTCCGATTTCGTTTATTTATGAGGGGATTTCTACAACAATTTCCTTACAACAAAGGAAAACATAGTGAAAACTGATCGGAATCAGGGATATAAACTATTTTTATTTTGTTTCTGCTACAGTGTATACGGCTAGTGTGTTATGTTGATCTATATGTTTATGTGTAACAGACTGAACCCAGTGACGCACCCGACATGTGTTGCAGTATTTCTGTGACATTCCTGTGCATTATAATCAAATGCTTAGATAGTTCTCTTTAAATATTTTTCTGATAACCTTGTCTGACTACTGTATTCTATTACTCGTTTCTAGTGACAATTGCAATTGTTAGCGAAAAATTTGCAGGGGCAACAATTTTTTTGAGAGATAATATACTCGTTTTTGAGGATGTTATCTAACATATCAACGACATCCACTAACACTTCAAAAGATACTCGAACAAGCATTAGATCTTCAGATGTTTCGTGGTTGTGTCTTCCCATGAAGCAAATAGAAATATTTCCAATCGACAAGGTTTTCGGGAGGATTATCTTTGTTATATTGCAGATGTCATCGTCATCATCCCAGGATCCGATCTCTGTCACCTATTCACCCCTTACGAGGTCTACATGTCTCTGTTTTCAGCCGGCCGTTATTTCAGTATGTTTTTTAGGCAGTCTATGTTCAGTCATTCTGTCAACATGGTCCTTGTATTTCATTTTCGTTGTTTCTATCTTATGATTAACTGCAAACGTTTTTAAAAGCCGACCTTATTGTTTCATTTCTTATTTTATCCAATTTTACAGCCCCTTACGTATCTCAAGAACTTTTTTCAGCTGCTTGTACAAGTGAATTTTATTGTTATTGTATATGATTATGAATCTTAAACACGTGTAGGTGCAGCCATACCTTAATAGAAATTTAGTTGGGTTTCCTTTATTGTTTTCCTTCTAAAACTTCTTCCAATTTTTCCGCAGATAAGTTGAAATTTATCAAATTTCTTCTCAATGTCTTTGTCATAATTCAAACTAATACCGCATCTTAGACAATTGGGGTCGGAAACTTGTTCTAAAATTTTCTTGCGTACGATTATTTTCAAACTGGCTGAATTCTTTCCCTTGAAAGCCATTATATTTGTTTTATTTGCATGTATAGTTAAACTGTAGTATGTTGCGCTTTGGCTCAATCTTTTTACTGCTTTTTATAAATTATCTCCTGCTTCCTGTATAATTATCTGCTCATCAGCACATAATCGATTATTTAATGGTATGCTAGGTCATATTTTAATTTATAACTGGATTTCATCTTTCAACTTCATAACTAGGTCGTCAATACCGTAAATTAAATAAAGTAAGTGATAGACTACTCCGTTGTTGAACACCTTGGTTTATTGAAGTTTCATTCGACATTTTTTAACCTGAACTTACAACTTTTTTCGTATTGGCGTATAGACTATTTATGGCGTTAAAAGCTGTTTAGAAAAAAACTTTTCTTTCTAATATTTTCCACAAAGGGGTCTTTTTACCTTATTAAAGGTTTTCTCACAATCAATAGCCATGTGCCATAAAGCAAATCTCCGACGTTTTTGAGTAATTTGTATTATATTATCATTACAAGAAACGTCTCTTTTTGACGTCTTACTGTTCTTATCGAAGTCCGTCAGCGATAGATTGTAACCTTTAATTAAGCGTATTCCTATAAATTTTATATATTGCGTTCGGTAAACTTATTCCACTATTAATTCCTGTGTCTTCCTTATTGCTTTTCTTAAATACAGAAATAACTTTAGTTGTGTTCCTTTCTTTTATGTATACAACAGTTCTTCCTACATACGATTAAAATTAATTCAACATTAATTCCTCCTAGACCAGTAGCTTCTCTATTTCTTATTACATTTGGTGCTGCTTTTAATTCTTTTATGTCTTTTTGATGTGCAGAGTTATTATCAGTGTTTGTATAATAACTTTCTTGACTATCTTCATCCAACCATAAATTTCATAATGTTGTCCCCATTGATTTTCTGTTAATATATTAATGTTTGCAGTATCTTTCTCCATTTCATTAATGTGTCTCTAAGTTTAAACGCTATATTATGTCTTCAGTGAATATCATGTTCAATATTAGCAACATAGTAATAAATCTTTCTCAGGACTCAGTATGGAATCTTTTTATTATTTTTTGTTTTCTTTCGTTTCTGTTTATATATTTCCCAGACTCCATTCATCCGTATTTGTAGATAGACATGACAAAAATTTAGTTTTGCATGCAAATGTCGGAATGGGAAATCAACTGACAACCCAAAACCAGAACGAATTTCCACTCTCAGCAGAGTGTGTGCTGATTTGAAACTTCCTGGCAGTTTAAGATTCTGCTCCGGCACGAGATTCGAACCTGGGACCTTAACTCCAAAGGGGAGAAGTCCTATACCGACTGAGCTATCGCAGAACGACTCATGAGGGCCCCCCCTCCCATCCCTCTATTTCGGCAGACAACTTTCCCTTAGGTGGTAAAGTTTGCAAGTTCGAATCCTGGTCCAGTACAGAGTTAGAAACACCTGGGATGTTTAACCTTCTAATAATAGCTAAATGTCCTCTCCCCTTTGTCCTACTACCAGTTCAACTGTTGTTTGCTGACAATAAGTATGATCCAAAATGGGTTCGATCAACCCAAAGGGAAACCACAAATTCTGTAGATCATTTATTTAGATCAAACCTCACCGAGAGCCCAGAGGATACTAAATTTGTAGTGCTCGTCTGACCACATTTAAATTCATTTATTCCGTAATAAACGGTTCAAATGGCTCTAAGCACTATGGGACTCAGGTAATCAGTCCCCTCGACTTATAACTACTTAAACCTAACTAACCTAACGACATCACAAACGTCCATGCCCGAGGCAGGATTCGAACCTGCGACCGTAGCGGCAGTGCGGTTCCGGACTGAAGCTCCTAGAACCGGTCGGCCACAGTGGCCGGCGTAATAAACGGACGTTAGGGCTGTTGCAGGGTTATCATTAACGCAGTCAACTCAGCTTGTATCTGAACTAGGCCTTATTTTTAACTAAAGGTGTGCATGATACTAGACTTTTCCTAGTTTTGAAAAATGTGTGACGCGAAGCACTTAATGTGCTGCGCGGTGCATGTGACTGAAACTTCGACAGAACCCGCTTCTAAACCCTCACACAGCTGAAATAAATTTCCTGATAACAACAGAAATTTATCAAACATTGTATAGCAACCTCTTAGCACTGACCACTCTTCTCTTAGCTGACGATGGAGCTGTTCCAGACACCTCTGAAATCGACCTGCAAATGTCGATTCGCCTTCTCGTTTAGCACGCCATAGGCTACAACTACGAAATGTGAGAAACAAAGCTGAAATATTTGTGGCGTCATTACCACAGTCCGACTTCATTACGCCTGCAGACCTGTGCTGTTTGTGCTGTGGTGTGCTGATTTTCGAAGTTCGGAAACATATCTGTCTATTTAGACAACAAACAATTAAAAGAATAGTACAGCTATGTGAAAGCAAAACAGTGACTTCTAAAAAATAAGTTAAAAAAAAAGAAAATCGTTGTATTCCATTGCAATGTTATTATAGATTCGAATCTATGTCTTGCTTATGTTGAAGTCTGCAGTGAGTTCGCTGATGATCATGTGACGGAACCTCAATTTTTCCAGTTATCGTTGTAATTGCAGGAGAAGAATAACTATCTGAAGCATAGTATTGTCTCTGCTCTCCCGTTGAGTTTCTCTTATTAATTTCTGTTACTCATGCCTGTGTCCCATAACAGCCCTCATTGACGTATTTTGGATCACACACATTTGTCGTATAAAATTTTCCACTTGCGAATATAACGCCTTGTGATGACTGGGTGTTGTGTGATGTCCTTAGGTTAGTTAGGTTTAATTAGTTCTAAGTTCTAGGGGACTGATGACCATAGCTGTTAAGTCCCATAATGCTCAGAGCCATTTGAACCGAATATAACGACACAGTTCTTCGTTATATATTGACAATCTTTCATTGCTTTGTGTTGTTGACATCACTTCTGTTGTAATTATTTCTCATGCGAATTCGAAGTTTCATCACTGGTTTTTAATGCGCTATTTTTCATTGGCTACAAAATAATTAATCATCAATCCATTGTATATCGCACTTTTTTGTGCTTAAAGGATCTGTAATCAGCTAGAAGTTGGCTAAAACTTAGGAACTACCTTATAAATTGAATGTGGAACGTGCCTACTCTTCGTGCTGACTAAGTTCAAATATATTTATGTATCTGCATAACTTAGCTGTCGTCCGACTCAGTAATTAAACAAAATACAATGTAACATGAACAAGAAAATATAGGACAGCTGTTTGGATGTAATTAGTGGATAAAAGTTCCAAGATTTTTGATATATCAATGTAGCAAGAGTAGCATTTTCAATTTACAAAATTTAATGATTTTACATAACCTACAAAATTACAAAAAACAGTTACATCCGAAAAGTGTGTCTTCAGAGGAGAAACAAATATTCGTGTTATCAAGTATACTTTTGATTGCATTCAAAGTCAAACTGTTAGACTAATTACAGTCTGACGTTGTGTTATTAGGCTCGTCCGGAGATTACGTCTTCTAAGCGGAACAACTCTAATAATCATTTGCTGTGTAAACTTCCCAATCGTAGTATCTGCTTACTGCTCCTCCTTTAAAGTAAAACATTATTGCTACAACCGATGCTGCAAAGTCTGTATTCACCTAACGTAACAAGTAACTTTTCCCAAATACAAGAATGAAAAATATTTTATGTATGGCCACTTGGTGAGAAATTAGTATGTGTACTACAGCGTGTCTGCATAGCCAGTAACTCCAAAAGATAATTACTTGGAGGAGAAATCAAATATTTGTCTTCAATTTACGTGAACAACAGGTGCAGGTTTACTTTAACGATGTTGACGAAAATGAGATGTCCTGTGTAAAAAAGGAACATGTTACATTATATTTGAATGTACGTTTTCTTTGTGATTCATTTACTTAATAAGCAAATTGCTCATTCAGAATATTGTTTCTGCTTATACTAGTCCTTTCCCATTTTGCATACACGACTCAGCATGAATCTCTGTTGATGCGTATGTTAGTGCTTCGAGTGGATGTTTAGATCATATTTCAGTTCAAGCAGGTTTTCTACAAACTGCTGTATCACATTATTGCTTCATTTGTAAGTAGAAATCATTGTCATTGCCAGTAGTAGTCATAAGAATGTCAAGTTCTGTATGTATTCATCTTATCTTCGATTGTATTGTTCGAAACTTATCATTCATGTACATAGTCGTTTTTTGATGCTAGACTTTTCGGGTTATTTTGCGATTTAACAATGAAAACTGTCAAGACATTTCCGTCAGTTTTTCATTCTGATGGATCCAGAGAAGTCTGGCCATAAAAAATAATCGTAGATGTGGTGTATATGTGCAAGCAAGCAAATGATTACAATGTCAGAGAAACTGGGTATTTATTCAAGAGAAAGAGATTCACTAACTGAGTAAGTCAATAACACGTTGGTTCACTTCTGGCCCTTATGCAAGCAGTTATTAGGCTTGGTACTAATTGATAGTGTTGTTGCCTGCCGTCCTGAGGGATATAGTGCCAAATTCTGTCCAATTGGCGCGTTAGACCGTCAAAATAGCGAGCTGGTTAAAGGGCTCCTGCTCATAATACACTCCTGGAAATGGAAAAAAGAACACATTGACACCGGTGTGACAGACCCACCATACTTGCTCCGGACACTGCGAGAGGGCTGTACAAGCAATGATCACACGCACGGCACAGCGGACACACCAGGAACCGCGGTGTTGGCCGTCGAATGGCGCTAGCTGCGCAGCATTTGTGCACCGCCGCCGTCAGTGTCAGCCAGTTTGCCGTGGCATACGGAGCTCCATCGCAGTCTTTAACACTGGTAGCATGCCGCGACAGCGTGGACGTGAACCGTATGTGCAGTTGACGGACTTTGAGCGAGGGCGTATAGTGGGCATGCGGGAGGCCGGGTGGACGTACCGCCGAATTGCTCAACACGTGGGGCGTGAGGTCTCCACAGTACATTGATGTTGTCGCCAGTGGTCGGCGGAAGGTGCACGTGCCCGTCGACCTGGGACCGGACCGCAGCGACGCACGGATGCACGCCAAGACCGTAGGATCCTACGCAGTGCCGTAGGGGACCGCACCGCCACTTCCCAGCAAATTAGGGACACTGTTGCTCCTGGGGTATCGGCGAGGACCATTCGCAACCGTCTCCATGAAGCTGGGCTACGGTCCCGCACATCGTTAGGCCGTCTTCCGCTCACGCCCCAACATCGTGCAGCCCGCCTCCAGTGGTGTCGCGACAGGCGTGAATGGAGGGACGAATGGAGACGTGTCGTCTTCAGCGATGAGAGTCGCTTCTGCCTTGGTGCCAATGATGGTCGTATGCGTGTTTGGCGCCGTGCAGGTGAGCGCCACAATCAGGACTGCATACGACCGAGGCACACAGGGCCAACACTCGGCATCATGGTGTGGGGAGCGATCTCCTACACTGGCCGTACACCACTGGTGATCGTCGAGGGGACACTGAATAGTGCACGGTACATCCAAACCGTCATCGAACCCATCGTTCTACCATTCCTAGACCGGAAAGGGAACTTGCTGTTCCAACAGGACAATGCACGTCCGCATGTATCCCGTGCCACCCAACGTGCTCTAGAAGGTGTAAGTCAACTACCCTGGCCAGCAAGATCTCCGGATCTGTCCCCCATTGAGCATGTTTGGGACTGGATGAAGCGTCGTCTCACGCGGTCTGCACGTCCAGCACGAAGGCTGGTCCAACTGAGGCGCCAGGTGGAAATGGCTTGGCAAGCCGTTCCACAGGACTACATCCAGCATCTCTACGATCGTCTCCATGGGAGAATAGCAGCCTGCATTGCTGCGAAAGGTGGATATACACTGTACTAGTGCCGACATTGTGCATGCTCTGTTGCCTGTGTCTATGTGCCTGTGGTTCTGTCAGTGTGATCATGTGATGTATCTGACCCCAGGAATGTGTCAATAAAGTTTCCCCTTCCTGGGACAATGAATTCACGGTGTTCTTATTTCAATTTCCAGGAGTGTACCTTCAAACGTTCTCTTTTGGGAAGAGATCCGGCGTTCTTGCTGGCCAAGGTAGGGTGTGGTGGCGGGCATGATCTTGCTGAAATGTAAGTTCAGGACGGATTGTCATGAAAGGCAAAAAAACGGCGGATAGAACATCGTCGACGTACCGCTGTGCTTAAGGGTGCCAAGGCTGAGGGTTGTGCTATGCAATGAGATGACCCACCAGTCCACCACTCGTGTTTGCCTGGCCGTTAGGCGGGCGACAGTCAGGTTAGTATGCCATCGCTGTCTGGGGTGTCTCCAGGCACGTGTTCGGCCTGGAATCTCTTCGAACTGAGCACCGGTGACCAACGAAGACGAGTGTTGAGAGGCCCTGGAGAGTGGTGGGACACCAACTTAAATGTCGACAACGAGGTCAGGGACACCATTTCAATTCATTGCAGGGCGCATTTGTTTGTCATCCGCTGCACCCTTATAGCAGAGCGGTATGTTTACGATATTCTTCGCATCACCTTGTTGTCCCTCATGGGGAAACCATGGCGTGCTTACGTTTCAGCAAGATAATGCTCTTGCGCTCACTGCGAGAGTTTTATTGCTTGTCTTTATGCTTGCCAGCACCTATTAGCGGCCAGCAAGGTCGCCAGATCTCTTTCCAGTTGAGAATTACGACGTCTGGGGCAGTATGGGCCGTGCCCTCCAACCAGCTCGGGATTTTGGCGATTTAACGCCCCAAGTGGACGGAATTTGGCACGATATCTTTCAGGAGGACATCTAACAAATTTATCAATCAGTGCCAAGCCGAATAACTACTTGCATAAGGACCAGAGGTAGACCAGCTCGTTATTGATTTGCTCAATTTGTGAAGCTCTTTCTCTTCAGTAAATGATCCAATTTTTCCGATGTTGTAATCATTTGTTTGTACATGTACATCACATCTACAGATTTCCTTTCCACTCCTTCGTGGTGCGTCGTTTTTCTTGGAGTGAACAGCGATGCGGCTGGCGTTGCTGCAGGAACAGCTCATTATAGTGTCCAGTAAACCCACACACGAGGTGCATACCGTCCAACTCTTTATCAGTAAACCGATGCACATTGTTAAAGTACTACTGACACGGCCGGAAAAACAAACACAAAACGGGACCGAGCAGTACTGAATGCTGGCTTGAGGGAGAAATGGGCATTACTGTAGTCAGCAGCGAGCAGCATGAGTCAATTTAACAAGTTAGATTCCAAATGAAACACGGAGCACATTCCGTTGACTTGTCTGTTGTTCAGTTATTTTCATTGTAAAAATAAATGGAGGTAAGACGTCACAGGAAATGCAACTACTCTATAACGAACCAACGGAGAACTTCGATGCATCAATACACATTCAATAAGTAATGCAATAAATTTCTTTTCTCGGTCAATTTGTTGTGAGACTTCGTAGAATATTCCCGCTTCAGCCCCTATAGCTTCATGAAGTTCCGATTGGTGGCGTCTTTATATGGAGCCTTCCAAATGGCCTCTGAAAGGGAGTGCGTTCCAAGCAGACAATTGTCATTGAGTTTCTATTGGTGGAAAACAGAGCAGGTACGTGCAGAATGCCTACGGAGACCTGCTAATGAACAAAAGCACGGTGAGTCGTTGTGTGAAGCGTCTGTCATCATTACAACAAGGTCGCGCAAACCGGTCCGATCTCCCGTGTGCCGACCACCCGCACACAACTGTGACTCCTGCAATGTTGAAATGCGTGGACACTCTCATTCGAGGAGGTCATCGGATCCCAATGAAGCACAACGCTGCACAACTGAACATCTCTGTTGGTAGTGCTAACAGACTCGCCCACCACTTGGGGCACGCAAAGGTGTGTACCTGCTGGGATCCTCGCCACCTAACAGACCATTAAGGGCAACGAAGGACCATCTGTCCAGAATTGCTTACGTTTTACGAGGCTGATCATGACAATTTTTTTTTCGCACATCGTCCCAGGCGATGGAACACCGAACCGGAAACACAACGGCAATTCACGGCGTGGAGCCACACCAGTTCTCCTCCGAAGAAGTAGTTCAGAGCCACACTCTCGGCCGGTAATGTCATGGCGACGGTCTTCTTGGGCTCTGAAGGGATTTTTCTGTTTACAGTTATCCCTCGTGGTGCAACGATAAACTCTGAAGTGTCTTGTGCTACCCTCACAAAACTGAAGAAATGACTTCAACGTGTTTGAGCCATGCGTGGCTCGTGTTCGTGCCATATATCATTTGAAATCCTGTTTTTACTGTACTACCACCTCGGTATGTTAATTTCAATTACTGGTGTCACTGAGTTGCCGCCTAGCCTGTCCGTGAGCGGCAACAGCGGCGCTTATCGATAAAAGCCCTGGCGTATTATGTTTGCTGACTGCTATTACTTCCCGGTTGTCGTGTGTTGGGAGTCAGTTCGGATCTGCCAGCGAATTGGAACGCGCCTGCAGGGCAGTTCGGACCTGGCAGTCGCAGAGTTGGGACGCGGAGGAAGTCTGTCGGGTTGGAGCAGTAGTGAGGCTTGGATAGCCATGACTCGCCCAACCGTCGCCGGCACACATGTCCTGAACTGGGGACGGTCTTGGTTGATCGTCGGTTGGTCGTCTTACCGGACGACGCGTATTTGCTCGCCAGTCGCTTATGGGTTGGCGGTGTATGGATCAACTCGTGGTTCGTCCGTGTCATTGCACGGTCACTGCTTTAGGCACTGGTTGCGTCCTTCGTAATAGTGTTTGTATAATTGTGTGTAGCTTGTGATGTCGCCTACCCAGATATTTTAGTGCTGTGTCCGTACTGGTGTGCGAGGAGTCAGTCGGTTGGCGTGGAGCAGCGAGGAAATCTCCGTGGGGCTTAGTTTGGCCTGGCCTGCTCGCAGTCTCTGCGCAGTGTCAGAGTGTGTGGGGCTATTCCCATCGCTACGAGGTCCGTGGCTCACCGACCCTGGACACGAAAGTTGAATTTGGATTTAATTTATCAGCAAGTCAAGACAGTTCACATTATACTGTCTGGTTCTCGTTGTTGGCTGTTGGGATATTCCCGCGTGCACCAACGTGTGTGTTCGAGTTGGCGAAGGTTTAGCCACCGTCTGGTGGAGTCTAGCTGTATTTAGTTATTTGCAATTGAAGTGCACCAGCAGAATTTTCTGCCTTGTGGCCGTTAACGTTCCGGTTACTTGCCCTGGCCGTTGACGTAAATTCAGGCAGTGTCCTTTCCTCACCGTGTTGTCGCTGTCCAGCACAGTGTGTGGTTTGAGAGCTTAATGTATGCTTGGTTGTGGGCGTCCATGTCTTTTACGTTTTGCACTGAACTCCTGGTTATGTGCTGGTCGAGTGGAGCGCAAGTTACCTTGTCGATGGGTCCGTTGACTGTCTGTTGGTTGGGTTGTCGTCGGATCGAGAATGGTCGGGCCGACTGCCTGTCTCACCTAAGTGAACGTTAGTATTTCAAGTGCTGGCCGACCCCCGAAACTTCTGAGCGCCGTTAGCTGCACTGCCTTTTCTTATTTTCTGTTGTGTGTATTTGTGTGGCTCATAGCCGATGGTTGAAATTAATGTTGGATTGTTTATAGTGGTGTTTTAAGTCATGGGCCTTCAGCCGCTTTAAAATTACAGTTCCTTCCTTTTCAAGTGTTAGGTTGTTTGGGCCTCCAGCCTAATTGAAGATAAGGCCTTTTCACTTGTGTTTTTTAATTTTATTTCACCTTGAGTCTTAAATCATCAGCCTTCAGACGTCTTTAAATTAAGGTTGTTGCTTTTCAAGTGTTAGATTTTTGGGCCTTCAGCCAAATTATAGAACTTACTTAACGTTAGGCCTTCTGCCTTCTAAGTATTCTTTTTGGCGTCTGAATTTTGAGTTAATGGCTTTCAGCTGTTTTTTTTAATTAAAGTGGTTGTGCTCTAAAGGCATAAGATAGTACCGCGTATTCAGCCGATAACTAAGTTCAAGAATTTGTACTGTAATGTTTGGTCAAATAAATAAAGTTATACGTGTTCGAATGTAACTGACAGCCGCACATTTTGGCCCCTTTCCACAATTCCAACTACCTGTCCTGTCCTGCGGGTTTAGCAGGGCGTCTCAGTGTTTGTCGAGACATAAGTGCAAACGAACATCTCCTTGTGCAAGACAACACAAGGCCTCACACATGTCTGCGCACGCGAGAGGAGGTCACGAAACTACACTCCTGGAAATTGAAATAAGAACACCGTGAATTCATTGTCCCAGGAAGGGGAAACTTTATTGACACATTCCTGGGGTCAGATACATCACAGGATCACACTGACAGAACCACAGGCACATAGACACAGGCAACAGAGCATGCACAATGTCGGCACTAGTACAGTGTATATCCACCTTTCGCAGCAATGCAGGCTGCTATTCTCCCATGGAGACAATCGTAGAGATGCTGGATGTAATCCTGTGGAACGGCTTGCCATGCCATTTCCACCTGGCGCCTCAGTTGGACCAGCGTTCGTGCTGGACGTGCAGACCGCGTGAGACGACGCTTCATCCAGTCCCAAACATGCTCAATGGGGGACAGATCCGGAGATCTTGCTGGCCAGGGTAGTTGACTTACACCTTCTAGAGCACGTTGGGTGGCACGGGATACATGCGGACGTGCATTGTCCTGTTGGAACAGCAAGTTCCCTTGCCGGTCTAGGAATGGTAGAACGATGGGTTCGATGACAGTTTGGATGTACGGTGCACTATTCAGTGTCCCCTCGACGATCACCAGTGGTGTACGGCCAGTGTAGGAGATCGCTCCCCACACCATGATGCCGGGTGTTGGCCCTGTGTGCCTCGGTCGTATGCAGTCCTGATTGTGGCGCTCACCTGCACGGCGCCAAACACGCATACGACCATCATTGGCACCAAGGCAGAAGCGACTCTCATCGCTGAAGACGACACGTCTCCATTCGTCCCTCCATTCACGCCTGTCGCGACACCACTGGAGGCGGGCTGCACGATGTTGGGGCGTGAGCGGAAGACAGCCTAACGGTGTGCGGGACCGTAGCCCAGCTTCATGGAGACGGTTGCGAATGGTCCTCGCCGATACCCCAGGAGCAACAGTGTCCCTAATTTGCTGGGAAGTGGCGGTGCGGTCCCCTACGGCACTGCGTAGGATCCTACGGTCTTGGCGTGCATCCGTGCGTCGCTGCGGTCCGGTCCCAGGTCGACGGGCACGTGCACCTTCCGCCGACCACTGGCGACAACATCGATGTACTGTGGAGACCTCACGCCCCACGTGTTGAGCAATTCGGCGGTACGTCCACCCGGCCTCACGCATGCCCACTATACGCCCTCGCTCAAAGTCCGTCAACTGCACATACGGTTCACGTCCACGCTGTCGCGGCATGCTACCAGTGTTAAAGACTGCGATGGAGCTCCGTATGCCACGGCAAACTGGCTGACACTGACGGCGGCGGTGCACAAATGCTGCGCAGCTAGCGCCATTCGACGGCCAACACCGCGGTTCCTGGTGTGTCCGCTGTGCCGTGCGTGTGATCATTGCTTGTACAGCCCTCTCGCAGTGTCCGGAGCAAGTATGGTGGGTCTGACACACCGGTGTCAATGTGTTCTTTTTTCCATTTCCAGGAGTGTACATTGAACTGCTCTTCCTCTTCCACCCAGAGCTTGGATCTCGCACTTTTGGACTTCCATCTGTTTGGCCCAATGAAGGATGCACTCCGCGGGATGGAGTACGTGGATGATGGGGAGGTTATTGACGTAGGAAGACGTTGGCCCCGACATCGACCAGTGGAGTGATACCATGCAGGCACACAGTGCTTCCAAGTAGGTGGCGTAAGGGCGTCACATTGAACGGAGAGTAAATTAAAAAATAGGATTCTGTAGTCGAAAGAGTGGGAAATGTGCGGTGTACTGGAATCCTGAAAAAGCCTACCTGGTTTCAGAAAAAAATGTGTAGCATTACTTTTTGAACGCCTGTCGTACCAAAACACACAGAAAATAACCGTGAACGGCCTCCAAAATTTTGTCGGCGGAGTTCGCGTTCGCCATGTATACTCCAAGCTAATGCTCGCCTGGGGTGCCTGGAGGCGTAGAGCCGTGTGGTTGTAAAAGTTCATATTAAACAAGGCGGGGCAGAGCAACACGAGCCGAGGGGAATCCCCTAACGCTGATGCGTAAAAGTTAATGGCGCGCGCATCTGACGGCGTAAAATCACGTGATACTATGCACACGCCGAGACTGTAGTTGAAATTTTTTCATGCGAGGATTCTTGGCCAGGTCTCTAATTAAAGATGCCGGTAACTGGCATAATTATAACCAATAAATCATTATTGGAGAGGAAAATTAAAACCTTCAATGTAATGGAATATTAGAAATCATGCGATGGTTAACAAAACAAGCAGTAAATTTATGAGTAGCATGAGTAGGGAGAGCACGGAGTACCTGAAGAGCTCTTTAGGTGGGTCAGACTGCTGTACCAGAACACTAAGAGCACGATACAGTCAGCTGCCGGACTGTCTGACGATTTCCCTATTACCGTGGGAGTTTATCAGGGATCTGCTGTCTCACCGCTCCTATTTATCATAGTCATGGATACCGTCATAAGATACCTGCAAAAACGTCACCCTGGACGTTACTGTACGCTGATGATGTGCTACTGGCCAGTGAACTAAGAATGATCTACAACTTCAAGTCCAAGCCTGGAACGACCGCCTTGCAGATGTAGGACTACGGCTCAATGTGTTGAAAATATGTTACCTTTCCACAGATTTAAATGACAGTACAACCATCAGAATCAGTGGTGTTGACCTCCCAAGAGCAAGGACTGTTAAGGACCTGGGCTCGACAATTGCTACCGATGGAAATCTCAGTGCAGAAATCTCCAACCGCCTTAGCAGCGCATGGTTCAAATGGCGTTCCGTTACTGGAGTACTATGTGACAAGAAAATTCCAAACAGGCTCAAATCAAAAGAACACCGATCGGTAATCCGTCAAGTTGCATTGTATGGGGATGAATGCTGGCGTACAACGAAGGAAGCAAAGCAAAGACTTGCTGTTATGGAGACGAAAATGCTTAGGTGGACGTTGGGATTAACATTGCATGACCACATCACAAATAATGAAGTTCCCAGGCTATACGGTGTTGAACTTACAGAGGACAAAATGAGAGAAGGCCGCCTAAGTTGGTACTGGCATATCCTCAGAGTAGACGAGACAAAAGTGGCAAAGACTAGTTTCAACCTTAGTGTAAATGGGAAACGGCCAGAAAGACGACCAAGGCAGCAATGGCTTGACACCCTGCATGAAGACCTCAAGATGTCAGGCCTTCACCCTGATCATGCACAAGATCGCAAAAAGTGGTGACAACGAGCCATAACAGCGGACCCCGCCAGCACGTGGGACAAACTCTAAGGAAGAAGAAGAACGAGAAGAAGATGGTATGAAGGTACTGACGGTCAGTATAGGTCTGGATAGTTAGTAAGTGGTTCCTTTTGAATGTAAATTCGGGTTCAGATGGCTGCTGCTATCAAAATATTGCGTCACAAACATTAATATTATCTGCTTCTTTCAAGTGCATGAGGCACCTTACACTGCGACAATCGCTCTTGTCCAGAGATAATGTGGTACAGGTTCGACACCCAGAAACTACAGTGTGGGAAAAATAAAACTGGTCCAGAAAATGTTTAATGCACCTTAAGATAGGCAACCCACGTTACGATATCCACAAGATGGGTTCGATGATGTAAACTGGGTTGCCTATATTGAGGTGCAATTAAAAGTTTCCTGGGCAACGCCGTATAATGCACTGTCCAGTCACATTGATGTGGCCCCCTGTCAAAAGCCAGAATAACCGACTTTTGCAGCGTGAATCGCTGTGAGACGTGCAGTAAGAGAGTCAGTGAAGTTCCGGAAAGTACCGACACGGATGTGGAGCGTTAACGACTCCAGTGCTATGGCCAGCAACGCTAGGTTTCTCGGTTGACGATTCATGGAGCGAACAGCCCGATCGAGGCGTTCTCACAGAATCTGGCGGTCCCATACATCATCGGTTAGGTCTGAGTGCGGGCAGTTCGGTGGCTAGGGGAGCTCTTAGAACCACGCATGTACACTGCAAGATGTGTGACATACTGCATTGTCCTGCTGGAAGATGTCATCGTGCCGAGAAAAAACAAACTGCATGTAGGGGTGGACATGGTCCACAAGGATAGATCCATGCTTGTGTCGGTCCTTTGTCACTTCCAGAATGACGATATCACCCAAGGAACGCCGAGAAAACGTTCCCCAGATCACAACACCCCCTACTCTGACCTGCAATATTCCGATAGTTGTTGCAGGATTTTTGTTTTCAAACGTTTCAGGCCGATGGAGCATAACATGTGATTAATTTGAAAACGCCACCTGTCGCCACCCAGAGGACGTTCATATGTGGTATTGGTGTGCAAATTCCAGCTTTCATCGCTGATGGAACTGCAGTCAGCGTGGTTGCACGAACCAGGCGTCTGCTGCTGAGGCTCATACGCAGAAACGTTCGCTGAAAGGTCGTTGAGGAGATACTGTTTGTTCCGCCGTAACATCAAGCGCTGGCACTTCGGCAAGGAACGTAAGCGCAGAGAAGACTGTTGGACTACGTCAGCCAGTAGTACCCTGACTAGGACCGCGCCACGACGGGAGTGGCCTCTGTCCGAAGAGAATATAAGCGCCTCTCCTGCCAGCCTCGGCGCCGCTAGAAGAGTGGCGTTAGAAGAGCAGCACACGAAGAGTCGAACTAGAAGACGAGCCGTGACTTGTGGACTGTATTATTTACTTGCATGCAAATTGTATATAGCGAAGGACATTGATTACTTGCTCGTCTCCAATTTCTTGCGACGCGTCATTGTAGAAACGCAAGTTATGTATGTCAATTCAATTAGTACGAGGGTTGTCCAGAAAGTAAGTTCCGATCGGTTGCGAAATGGAAACCAGTGGAAAAATCCGGTAAAGCTTTGCACAGATGTGTTGGGCAGTGTCTCTAGTATGCCCGTCGATCGTGTCGCGTCGCTCTTTTCAGTTTTGAGTGAACAGTGAGCACGTAAAGATGCGTAGGGAATACAGCACTGCAACCCAATAACACTACACACACGCCCAATACGTTTCCGCGAGAAGGTCAAATACCTCGGTGTCTGGCTGGACAGGAAACTACTCTGGGGGGACCATATTCAACACGTGACCAACAAAGCTAACGCGAGGCTCAAACAACTCTACCCTATGCTTAACAGGCGTAGCACACTGAACAGGAGGGTGTCTAGGTCCATGTACATGACACTTATTAGACCCCTGATGACGTACGCAGCCCCTGTCTGGGGATACGCTGCGCCAACTCGCCTGCGCCGTCTGCAGCTCATACAGAACAAAGTACTCAAAATCATAAGCAACGCTCCGCGCTACACACGCATCGCGGACCTTCACCGGGAATACCGGCTAGATACTATCTTGCAGGTATTCCAAAAACTCTCCACACGACTGTACAATAACACGAGACACTCGCGCAACCCGTTTATCCTTTCTCTGGGTAACTACGACCACAACCATAGATGGAAGCATAACAGACCAAAGACATTACTGGCTAGGAACTGAACATCTATGGTCTATAGAACGCTAACACGACAGTACTGGCGAGCCCCTGCAACACAGTTATTACTGGAAACCCAGATGTGCGACTAGCCGAAAAACAGGCAACCGCAGGGAAACCGTACTGTACACAGCACGCAAACCAGCCACACACACCCCCTACACCGTCTGTGAGCCGATCTATGACCGATCGCCCACTAATCCACAACGACCTTGAACTGTTGCAGTGACGCAGAAACTGCAGCAAGCGCCGCAACAAGCTCCAACAACGAGAAAGGTAACGATGCACGATACCTCGAACTAACACAACCACACCTTGCATGCACTGTCGCAGATAGCAAGCCGCTACTGCCCTTACTACCCGTCCTACTGTCGCAGAGGTTTTTTTCCCTTGGCTCTTGCCTTGGCACTTTTTTTCCTCTGCCCTTACAACCGCTACCCTTCAACCGTTTTCGACCACTTCTATCTCCTGATGGACCATGTTATGAGTAATCTTACCCAGACGCATGGACAACATCACAGCCCGCATCCTGTGACGCCTGATTCAAAAACTAACATGTTTACGGAGGTGACAGTAGAACTTTTGGTTTGGTCACCACGTTGGTGTGGGCGTGGAGGGGCCCCATCCTTTGTTAAAAAAAGCGTCTCCCGCCAAGTATGAGGGCCTGGTTAGAGATTTCGCCTGCGTCATGCAGCCCACATGACACAACTGTCGAGCTGTTCCTTCTTCATGCCAATTCTCGGCCGCACACTGCAGGGGCAATGAAGACGCCCCTGCAGCGTTTCCGATGAGAACTGTTTGATCACCCACAACACAGTCCGTAATTGGCTCCCCCTGAGTCCCATCTCTGCTCACATGAACCGCTGGCTATGAAGACAAAATTTTTCTACAGACAACGAGCTGCAGATCAGAGCAGATAACTGGCCGAAAACACAGGAGGCTGCTTTCTGTGACGAGGATATTGGAAAGTTGATACAACACTAATAAAACTCGAAGTTGGAGCGGTGAATATGTAGAGAAGTAGGTGGAAGGTGTACCTAACTGTTGCAAATAAAACGTTTCTGGTTTTCACTGTGGTTTCCATTTTGCGACCGATCGGAACTTACTTTCTGGACAACCCTCTTATAATAAACTCCAGTAACATGACTTGATTGTATGTTGTCTAGCTATCCGAGTGAACAGCGTCCTAGGCACCCTATATTACACGAGAGGGCAGGATTCCACACTGTTGATAGCCCCTGGGTTAACCTGGGCGGTCAATTGATCAATATTTGCATGTCTGTTCGCCTTTACACATCTCCGCAGCCGTCGTTCCCCTGTCATCTATGGCCGGTGGTGCACGACAATTGCCTCGGCGCCGAATTTGGATAGCGCTATTTTGCCATTCACGCCGAAAAACGACGGCATGCAAACAATTTAGAAACTTAGCCCTTTCGAAAATGCTTCCACCCTTGGTCCGAAAGCCAATGATCATGCTCTTTTGGAGGTCAGGTAAATAGTTCCGTTTCCGCATTACGAGGACGATCGCACTGTTTTCCACGTCACCGGCATACGGTTTGTGAGGTGTGTGAGGGAAGTAAAGAGATTGATTTTTTTTACCTACCCAGTTCAATGTGAGTAGCTTCGGCAGCTATACACCTCGGAGATGTTGTTGCCAGTCTTGGTAGTAGTGCTGAAAGGCTTCGACTGCTGGGGCCTTTAACATTTCGGTCACATTGTTTTGAATGTTCTACAGAATCCCAAAATGACGTCCTTCTAAAATATTTTTCAATTTTGGAAAAAGAAAAATGTCACAAAGACTCTGATTAGGTGAATAGGGACTCAGTGTGAAAAGAGAAATACCTTTTGAAATATAGAATTCACGTGATGGAAGTGACTGTGTGACACGGTCATTGCCGTGATGCAGCATCCATTTGTCTGCAGTCTCCGTAAATCTGAAGTACGGTGAAAGTGTTTACAGATCAGCCGTCGTCCTTATTGTTAAGCGTCGGTCTATTCTCACCAGAACACACACACGTTAGACGTTTTCGTCGGTTTTCCAAGTTAAAGGTCTCCCTAAGCGACGTTCATTTTCAATGTGTTCTCGGCCTTCCAAAAATGATATGTACTAGCGAAAAACTTATTATCTTGATAAGGAATGTTCCCCATAGGCCTGTTCCAAGTTTTAAAAGATCACTCTCGCGGATTCCCCAAGTTTAACACAAAACTTGATTACATAAGATTGCTCTAAATTCCACTGTTCCATTTTCGTAACTTACAATAAAAACGGAACGTCACTGATGGCGATCTGAAAGATCACTTGATGGCCGTAAGTTGCTGAAACTCGACTGAGTATATGGGTGCGATGAACACACTAGAGATGCAGATAAAATAGCGATGTATCGATATTTTTTCGAAAAATGTCGTCACTTTTTATTGTGCCGCTTACATGCACTTATTCTATCGATATTTTTCCAATTATAGTACAAACAATATATCGATAAATCGATATTTGCATTGCAGCATCGAGTGCCGATATTTTTATTTTATATTATATTATATTTTTTCAGCATTTCTGGTAAATATTTGAAGTCGTTCTTATTGTGTTGGCAGAAGAGCCAACACCGTGTTACTAGTGGAGGCCGAAATGCACACGTTTTAGCTCGCGCAGCCTGGCGTTAGGAGGGAAGAACTATGCTGAAGTGAGGTCTGGAACTTGACAAGGAATTAGAATTCAGAAAGCGGACGTAATTAGTTTGATACTTAACTTTAATCCATTAATGATGAACGTCGCTCTTGACGGTACACGATTCACAATACTATCAGTTCAGAATACATTCTTGAAGAATGTGCCGCTTTGCTAGGTCGTAGCAAATGACGTAGCTGAAGGCTATGCTAAACTGTCGTCTCTGCAAATGAGAGCGTATGTAGCCAGTGAACCATCGCTAGCAAAGTCGGCTGTACAACTGGGGCGAGTGCTTGGGAGTCTCTCTAGACTAGACCTGCCGTGTGGCGGCGCTCGGTCTGCAATCACTGATAGTGGCGACACGCGGGTCCGACGTATACTAACGGACCGCGGCCGATTTAAAGGCTACCACCTAGCAAGTGTGGTGTCTGGCGGTTACACAACAGTTCTTTCGAAATTGTGGTAGAACATAATTTTATTTTCACTCTGTGAAAAAGTCTTACTGTCTTTTGAGCTTTCATCACGTCCAATGTTTCTCTTTAATTGTGTGAAGCAAGTATATGTGGCACAAAAGAGAAAGTCCGATTGTGTTGGGGGTGGGGGGGTGGGGGTGTGGGGGAGGGGGATGGTGTGCATGGAATAACACGATTTCCGATGTCAAGCAATAGCATTGTGCTATTTTTTCATATCGGCGTTCTTCGAAAACAGCTGCTGAAACTGATGAACAAAAATCTAAATGTACAAGATTGGTCTTTACGGCGGCCTGAGAGGTGTGAGAAGAGAAGCTGAAGTAATTGGCGCTCGTCGCTACCAACAGAAACTACATACTTTTAGCGTAATAACGCAATTTTGACACTACAACTGCTAGGTCGCTGGCGTAGACAGAACTGAAAAACAGAGAAGTCGACATGAAGTGTTCCGGACAAATCCGATATGTGTCGAAACCGAACGACGGGGGGGAGGGGGGGGGGCTGACACCCGATCACCTGACCATGTTCGAAGTCCGTGAGTTCTTCGGAGCGCCCTTTCTGCTCTTTCACGATGTCTAATGATTACTGAGGCGCTGATATGGAGTACCTGGTAGTAGGTGGCAGCACAGTGCATCCAATATGAAAAACGTATGTTTTGGGGGGTTTTCGGATACCACCACAGTTGTGACTCTGGTGCAGCTCACTTTATTATGAGCTTAAATTCTCATGCTTTGTGTCACTTGTGCACTTCAGTGCAACTGAAAGAAAAGAGGATCGAATTTGTGATAGGTGCATGGAATCTGTTATACGATGAAAAAATCTTCTAGTTGCTTTTTTAACAGATGAACACCCACATAACGTGGAGTAGCGGTGTCCTTAGCATTAAAAATGGCCTAATCCACCCCGGGAATTAGTCCATTTAAGTCCTAAATGGTGATTAGTGGTTATTTATGCTGTTATTCAGAGAAAATTGCGCTTATTGATTCATAAGTGCTACAATGTTGTAGCGGATTTAATGCAAAAGAACGTATTATCGGATAAATCTTTTCGGTGTCTTCGTCACATTTCATCTTTTGAAGAAGGCAATATGGATTATACTATTAGTGTTCTCCATTCTCGTAGTGCTATACGGAACGCAGTAGCGTTATGTCTCGGCTCAATTGGACGCAGTACTTTTTTCTACTGACCTGAAGTTCAAGGTTTAAGTTATTTTGGTTCCACGACACAACTTCTTACTTGAATTTACAGAATTTAGATGTGGCTTGTCGACAGAAACTCTAATGTGAAAGTTTTGCTTGCGCAATCGTAGTGTTTTGTTGCATTGTATTCTCTAGATCCATATTACGCTTATTAAAAAATCACGTTGTGAAAGCCAATCCCGTTTCCATTTATTTCTCTCTATTTATACTCCTATTCTTTGGTTTGCGTGTATTGCGAAGTAGTGTCTATTTCTTTATAGGATTCATTATAGTAACCGCACAGTATGGATAGTACGTTCATCATGAATAGTTAGTGTAACATGTACTGCAGGTAAACCTTGTATTTTGTCATTTGCTCAATTTTTTTTTCAAACCATCATCATCTACGACATTCTTCTTTTTGGTTTACGCCGTATGGTATTCTACAAGCCGGGTAAATTAATCTGACACACACTGCTCACTTTGATCTGAGCACAGTTAATACCATTACAAACTGTACGTAAATGACAATAAATTCGAAGGAATGAATTTTTTGTGAGTACAGGAGAAATTTCCTGAAGTACAATTTGAAAGAAATTAATATTTAAGTTCATTCTTTACCCGATGCTGGTAGAAAATATCAATTTCCTTGCGCTCCACAATTATATTCACGCCTTTAATGTAGTTGTATACTTCTGACTTCTGGAATTCTCTTGTACTCATTTCGTAACGCAGCTGTCTTTGGTGGTTCTTTATTTGCGCTTCAACGCCACAATTCTGATTCAGTTGCGTTATTCTAATTTTCTGTTCTGAATGTGTACTCCACTGGAAGAAATGCTCATCTACGAACCTCTGTCTAGTCCACTGCGTGCAAACGACGAAAATCTGATTCGGCGCATTCTGCGGCGGCGTGCCCGTACATAATCGGAATAAGGGCCTAAATCCGGCTGCCTATGCAAGCTGACGCAGCACATCGCTGACATCTGTGCGCCTCCGCCGCAAAAATTGAGATCAAGTTCTGCAAGAAAAGTTCGCTCGACTTTTCACGGATAACGTGAACTTCACTGCCGCCTGATTCCCATCTCTACCGCATTTCTACTACTGCTGTTGCTGTGATAATTAAAACCCGTGAATAGGGGAGCCCTCTTTATTCTCTATACTAAGTAAGAACGTACTTTTACGTTACGACTAAATTTATGCGTGTTTATCACCACAAAGAAAGTCTTATATCCTAGTTAGCTGCAAACATAAATAACTGAAGACATATTATTTGTAAGACATTGTTTGTTCCTGAATATTTTGTTAATTCTACCCTGTGAGCTATTTGCCTGTAAGTGCGCATAAACTTACGTATTCAAATTGCGTGATGCACGTTAATTACTTTGTTTTGCTTGAGCACCCAGATGCGTTTCACCTTGTTTACAAGGTGTTTTGAAATGTTATATGACTTTTTTTGGTTTGCACTTACAGGTTACAGATTTAAAAGAGTCAATGGAAGTTTTCCTAAGAAAATGGAAAGGTAGTAACAGGTCAATTTCTAATACATTGTTTGTAAGTTAAACAGTGGTCTCTCATGTGGGAAAATGGTTGAAAGCTTGCAGTTTTTCTTGTGGTCGCCCTGTTTTCGAAAGATAGCATTGTAGCTGGGAATCGCTTTTGTTAACGTTGCCAGTTTTCTCAGTTTTTGCTTTAAATTTTTTTTACTATACGTATGTGTGTGTGTGTATGTGTGTGTGTGTGTGTGTGTGTGTGTGTGTGTGTACGTAAGCGAACCTATTCTCTTTATTTATTCCTTAATATCACCTGCTGCGCTTTCTGACTGTTATGTGATTATTCAGCGAGTGGTTAGTTGCATTCACTTGATCTTTTAGCAATAACGTGTTCCAGCCTTTATTTTGTGTATGTGACAATTTTCTTGTAAGGTTATTAGGTGTCTTTCATCATTCATTCTATTTTCGTGTCTTCCTTTGTTGTATTAGGCTTCTGATTATTTTCTCTTAAACGTTCTTGCAAAAGTTGAGTGGCTCCTCCCATATTTCCATGCTCTGATATGTTGTTGTTATCGGGTGTCGAATGTTCTGCTGGTTTATCCTGCATACCTTTCATTACATGTGTTGCGTTGTAGTTGGTGTATTCCTGATTTCTGATAGATGTCTGTGTCTCTTATTAATTTTGAAAGGTACTGTTGGATTTCACTGTCTGCTTTAAATGCTATGTTTATGCCTCGTCTTTTGAATTTTTTTTATTTTATGTGTGAGTTTGTGCTTGTATATCATTGTGTATATCGCGAATCTTCCTTCTTGTTTTCATATATTCTTTGTTCCGTTTTTGTCTTATCATTGTGGGTGCTTCTTTGTGTGGTGTTTGTTGTACTCTTGTTTCTGCCTGTGTATGTATTGTGTTTATTGACTGTATTTGTCAATTTTTTGTTTAATTTTGTGACTAGATTACAGTTGATCCTGTTATATGTAGCTATTCATGTAAATGTTAGTTCTTTCTGGTGATTTCTCCTGTGCTGCGTGGAGAGGTGTTGAATATATGAAGCAAGTATCTCAGTGCTGTTTATTTCTATGTGTGCGAGTAATTTGACGTCTATGTATGTTTCAATTGTGTACGTTTCTGTTCGTTGCATAATAAACATATTCTTGGCATAAACAAGGAAAGACGTAAGCACACTGAACCAAAAACTAGGCAGCCGAAGGTAACAGCACTCTGACGACCTCCTCATGACTTCTAGTTTCGACAATGACTATTCGGCGAAGAATATAGCAAACACGATTCTTCAACTATGCCATATCTAGCTGAGGTCATTATTAGTGATTACCTCCCGTAGAGATAACGACATGCGAGGACTATTACTGCTACATTTCAGCCGTTATAGTCCCAGGCATTTACTATGGGATCGAGAATCGGGTGATTTAGTGAACCAGTCGAGAGATGATACGGTGTCTCAGTGTTCATCATGCATGTAATCCTGTGAAAACAGCTGTTGTGATCCAGAATGAGATTTTCACTCTGCAGTGGAGTGTGCGCTGATATGAAACTTTCTGGCAGATTAAAACTGTGTGCCCGACCGGGACTCGAACTCGGGACCTTTGCCTTTCGCGGGCAAGTGCTCTACCGTGTGAGCTACCCAAGCACGACTCACAACCCGTCCTCACAGCTTTACTTCTGCCAGTCCCTCGTCTCCTACCTTCCAAACTTTACAGAAGCTCTCCTGCGAACCTTGCAGAACTAGCACTCCTGAAAGAAAGGCTATTGCGGGGACATGGCTTAGCCACAGCCTGGGGGATGTTTCCAGCACTTTCCCGCGAAAGGCAAAGGTCCCGAGTTCGAGTCTCGGTCCGGCACACAGTTTTAATCTGCCAGAAAGTTTCATATCAGCGCACACTCCGCTGCAGAATGAAAATCTCATTCTGGGAACATCCCCCAGGCAGCTCCTCAAATGACCTCGAGAGACTGAATGCGCCCCGTACCATTCCTCGCACTGAGTAAAAATACCTGGTAGTTCCGGGAACCGAACCCGGGTTCTCCGCATGGCAGTCGCCGCGTTGACCACTCAGCTACGAAGGCGAGCATTCATCCTACATAAATGTGTCGAATAACCAGGGTATATGACGTTATACAGCCTAAAGATACAAACTGCTTACTGCAGTGGTCAAATTGACACGTTTGAGGGTGATTATACACGATTTCAATAAAATTTCTATAACTGATGATGTTTTTCCGGGAAAATTTTTTTTCGAAATATTAGGTTGTAAAGAAAAACAATGGAAAAGAAGACTTTATACAAACAGAAGAACGCTTCCGACCGACGTCAACCGTGTAGTGTTTACTTGTATAAGTATGGCTCTATGAACAGTACTGGTCTTCACTATCCATAACTCAACCTTATTGTTGATGATGGAACGACCGAATACTCGACACTTACCGCTTTTTCACTTCTGCGAGTAATTAGTTCACGTGAGCGACATCAAGCTGCATCGTACTTTTGAGTCCACGTTGGAGCTGTAGGTCCCCCTATAACTTGGCAGTCAAATCAGGTCAAACAGCAGACGAATCTAAGGACATACAAACACCTTTGCAACAATGCTTGGGAAAGCTCTGCGTGTTCAAACAAATCTACTTCTTGAGGGGAGCTTTAAATCAACTAAAGGGAGAAATGGAGTTCTGTGATATTGTCGTGTGGTGCAGTCGCAGCAGGTGCGAGATACTGCGGCAACGTTCGTTTAACAGCTGTGTGGAAACGCCTAAAAACGTTGTAGAGGCTAACCGTTGTAGTATACGAACTCTCGTTATCTTGCTGAGCTAATTCTATTCGGGGTCACCACTGTGAATAAAAAGACATTGCACGTGGCTCGTACGCTGTCTGCTCTGCGTTTGATGCACTTGTTTGGTGAGCATCTTAATGTACAGACTACGCGAGTTGCTATTTGGAGCTATCCGCTGTGCTTTTAGGGTTCTTTCTACTGTGTGCTTTAGGCTTGAGATAACTTCGTTGGTACTGAAAGAAGGGGCGAAGAAGAGCACTTCATTAGTCACAGACAGAGATGGAGAGAGAGTGGAGGATGGTAGAACGTAAATTATTGGTTAGCCAGCTAGAGGAAGCGGACTTGTATTTTGTAAGGAACAGTTCATCATCATCTTGGGGAATAAATCATAGTAATTGTAATTAGTGTCTCATATAGTAATCATAAGTTTCCCCCTCACTTCATTTTGGAGGGAACCAAAATGGTTCAAATGGCTCTGAGCACTATGGCACTTAACTGCTGTGATCATCAGTCCCCTAGAACTTAGAACTACTTAAACCTAACTAACCTAAGTACGTCACACACATCCATGCCCGAGGCAGGATTCGAACCTGCGACTGTAGCGGTCGCGCAGTTCCAGACTGTAGCGCCTGTAACCGCTCGGCCACTCCGGCCGGCTCGGAGGGAACCCTTGGAGATTTTGCGACGCCTCCTAGGATTCTAAATAATTAATAACGTGGAATTTCAAGGTTTTAGAACGTTTCCCAACATTTGCATGCGAGAACACACACATGTGTTGCCGCCAGAGGAAGTTACACAGTGCACTGATGCGGCTTTATTGGCACCCATTACTGTGAAATGTGTGCTTCATTTGGTCTGAATTTGTTATCATGTACGGGTTCCCTTTACTGCGACAAGTGTGTTGCAGTTGGGCTGAATTTGTTATCATGTACTCCTACATTAGTGAACTACCTATCACCTCTCATGTCAATAAAATGACGTTGTCCTTGAGCATTGTGCATTTTTTTTTCGGCAGTGTATTTGATGAGTTAACTGATTCCAACTGTGAGCCACTCGTTTATCCTATCAATACCAGGGAGAATATTTACGCAGTTCTTTATAGACAGTGCTTCTTCATTTCAGATCACTGCTTACCCTCCAAAGATTCAGAGTTTTTTAATGTTCTCTGCCGGATCATTAACAGCAGTAATCAAAATATACTTATCGCGGTCACGCCTGAATTTACTTCTACGATATTTAGCTATGGAAATATAATTAACACCTCGAAAAATATAACATACGTAATGAATTTTTTATTCTTTCTAGGCACGTGTGTACTGCCTTGGTACATTTTGAAATATCAGCGACACCGTAGCGCAGCGCGTATCTAGAGGTGCTGTAGAGGTAGCCTATTCGCAAACAGGAGTAACATACGGTAGGAGAACGGCAAGTACAATGGGCCACTTGAGTTTTTTGGGTTTTCCGCTAAATAGCGGACACATGCAATGCTTGCAATAAAGCGAAAACATCAATGTGTCATTTGCTAGAACTTGAGTGGTATAGCTGTTCATTTTGTGACATAAGTAAATTTTATTTGTTTTTGGTCATCAGAGCTGGTGAATGGTGTAATTTTCAGCATCAATTTATACTTCTAAAGGTAAGAAGAAACATTATCATACCAGTGTTAATATTCAAACAGTATAATGTAGATGGTATCTTAACAACGAAACTGCGCTAACTTCCGGTTTCTATTTCCTCCATGTTCTAATGTGTGACGTCAGTCGAGAAGTATCTAGTATCAGCCACACCAAATTCTGGTGGTATGGGCTATATAAGTGACTTTTTGTTTTGCTTTTAGGGCACAATGCCAAGACTGGAGACGGAGTCTGCTGGCGAGGGTCAAGGGAATGGGCCGAGACTACAGTGAGACAAACGGTTTCGAATGTTTCGGAAGGCGACATCGCCGAAAGGGCTGCTACCGATCATTTTAATGTTTCTAGAACTACACTGCAAAGAAGGATCAGCAGACATATATAATCCTTCATATGACGTTTTCCAGTAGCAATATTCGAAGAAAATTACGAAGAAATGCCTGTAGCACACACAAGAGAATTAGATTCCAGGTCAGTTCTGCTAGATAATACTGAGTTAAAAAACTGCTTATTGCTTCGCAGGAAATTTAAAACTGTAGCACAGCTTTAACAGGCAGAGTGAATTGTCAGGTAAAGATTTCTATCAAATCATTATGAAGAAGCATCCAGAGCTATCTTACAGAAAACCTCAGTGCACAAGTTTAGTGCGTTATATCAGGTTCAGTCGACCACAAGTTGAGAGGTTTTTTAACCAACTGTTACTTTTATTGTACTTCTGATATTAAACAGATTAATTTGCTTATAATGCACAGAAACTTATTTTTTATTTTAAAGCCAATATTTTGCTGTATGGTCTGTACCACCTAACACTTATCTTAATATCTCGAATTGCAAGCCTAAAATATTTTTTGCTGTGTATCATTTTGGTTAGAAATCCTTCTCTGATCATTTACACCGAAATAAACGTTCAAGTAAAGTTCTGTGCCATTACTAGCTAGAGGCCCCTGCTTCGCAATGGAAGTTCGAGAAGGACCTTTGAACAGCGCCACAGTTTAGAGTTCGGTGCAATAGTCCGTAAAAACAGAAACCTTATAGGATTGATTTTGTCAATAAACTCTTTTCTTCTGTACAATAAATTAAATATTAATTTAAAATGTCGAAAGAAGCAAAACAATTCCTCTAAGTTTTTTATACAGAAGGCGAAATTATTAAATCTGTATATCATAGCCACGTAAATTTAATGTTAGTTTGTATTTGTAAAGATGTGATTGCGATACATAATTCTGTCACTGACGTAAACTTCCCAAAATACTTCTGTCACTGAGGTTAAAAATTAACAGCACTATCTATTGGTTCTTTGTTGTAGTACGAAACTACAGCGGCACCTATTGGTTCTTTGATGTACTACGTCGTCACAATGTAAACATCCGAACTGTTAAGGTAAGCAGCCTCCTGAAACTTTAAATTACGATATCTTTATTTTTCCTGATCCCATTTTTATGAAATAAAGCCTATATGTTGCCTCAAGCTACGCTCATGTTACCTGTGTAAACACCATGAAAATTCTCCTATTAATTTTGAATTTTAGTGTGTTCAAACAGACACATAGAGAGGGACTACAGTTTTAGATGAAATTTTAATTCACGATATCTTTTATCTCCGTCACATCTTTTTGGTGAAATAAAGCCTGTACGTTGCCCCGAACTAAGCTTAAGTTACCTGTGAAAAGCCCACGAAAATTTGTCAGGCAGTTTTGGGGGTTAGCGAGTTCCAATAGACAGACACGATGGTTTTACAGTTTTACTATAGACGCCTCATTTCAAAACAACAGAATTTTTATGTGAATTTCGGCTTAAGTGGCCCATACCAGCTTCCTAAATCTTTCTGTATTGAAAGAGAGCAATGCTGGAACAATCCATGAACAGTGATGTAAGTGTACGGCAGAAATGCACCATCATATGACAGAGTGGTTAGCTGGTGAAGACACTTTCAGTGTGATCAAAACAACCTGAATGACGAAGGATGGTGTAGCATACATTCTCTCTATGAAAAACCGGGAATAGAAAGAGAAGTGGAGACGCTGGTGCTCGAAGACAGGCGTATCACAAACGTAGCGACAAAGGAAAACTTGAAAATCATATATCAGTTTTCATCTAGGGCGATATTTTGAGTATGACAAAGATCGTCGCCCCGTTGGGTTCCGTGACTCCTGGTACACATTGAAAAAGCCGCCCCCCTCCCCTCCCCGAACCCAGGTGGCAGGAAAAATGCAGCAGCTGTGTCATAATAGTCAGCATTGCTTCTTTAGCCGCATAATCACCGTGAGCGAATTCCGTGATGACAAAGAATAAAGCAAGCAGTGGAAGGCGTAGATTCACCAACGCGCTGAAAAAAAAAAGGAAGGAAGATTGGGTTCAACTCCCGACGACATCGAAGACATTGGAGACGGAGCACAGGCTCGGATTGTCAAGGACGGGGAGAAAATCGGTTCTGCTCTTTCGAAGGAAACAATCCGACATTGCCTGGAGTGATTTAGGGAATCACGGAAAACCTAAATCTGGATGGCTGTACGCGGATCTGAAGCAGCGTCCTCCCAAATCGCACCGAAAAAAATGGTTCAAATGGCTCTGAGCACTATGGGACTTAACATCTATGGTCATCAGTCCCCTAGAACCTAGAACTACTTAAACCTAACTAACCTAAGGACATCACACAACACCCAGTCATAATCGCACTGAAGAACGACTCCCACGGGATGGCGGAAACAAATTATCCTCGTACGAGGAAAACCGCCACAAGAGCATACTACCTATACTACCTGACGAGGTTATCAGGACGCGTCACGGAACGTTATCCAAGGGACAGTATTTAAACCACGACGAAGTCTCATCTCATTCTTCACCGACAGTCACACATCCTGCTTCTTTGGGATTCCAAATTGGGCCTCATCCTTTTTCTTCTGACATGACATACATAAATTTTTTCCTCTTTGCTCTTCTGAAGAAATATGAACAGACGTATAACAACGAAAATATGACGGAGGTTGTAGATAGGTTTCGTGAACAGCTCGATAAGCCGTCAGACTTTGATCACGTGCGACAAGAAAGCTTTTCGTCTGGTAAGTGTTTTGGATGCCCACAACTCTGGTCGTTCATCAACCCGAAGAGAAACATGTGCTGCAGTTAGTACGCCAGTGATGTGTTCAGCCTGCAAGTCGACCAGAAAGCGTACTGCAGAACTTGGAATTAAAAGGAACACAATGCGACTCTACATGAAAAAGGACTTACAAGGAACTCCTTGAGTGCGAGGTCGCAAGTTCAATCTATAGTAAGACTCATTTGAAGGTGTTATGTTAACAATTATTAAAGGAAAAATATTAGCTGCGAATGGCCCAGCATATGCATCACGAGAGCGACAGGAAATGAGTGTCCGGGAGGTGCAGGGATCCATCTTTTATGGGATGTATGTATTACATTTGACAAAATGGACAACGTCACCTTTCAAGAAATGTTCAAAACAAACCATTAACTTTTACCATGGACACCGAATGAAAAATTGCGCGCCACATCGATCAAAAAGGTTCGCACCACCAAGATCGAAGGCGAACTCTTCCTTGCCAGTCACAAGCACTGCGGGACATTCAGCTAGGTATCCACTCTTAAAGAATGCATACAGAATCATACTGCTGTAAGAGGTGATGAGAACTCATGGAATGTGATGGCATACAAATGCTAGGCCGTCTGTCGTGGAGCTCACTGTGAAACTGGCTATCCTTTAAGACGTAACTGCAGATAATGCTATAATGTTCTATAGGCATGGAAAAAACAGATATCGAGAGGCCCAATTCGTCCAATGGTTCCAGATGGTATGAATTGCAATGTAACACACTTTTCGGGAGGGTTAGTTTTCTCTAAAGGGGTGTGAATTTTATACGCAGACCAGGAATCAAGGAAAAGCGTGTATTTTGACCAACTTTTTGACTAAAAGCAGTGCTCATAACATAGTTATAGTTCTCTTTCGCTCATTTTGCCACCCTTGCTTGCTGTGACCTAAACATTTCCTACTGCCCTTGCAAGATCACGCACATACTAGAAAGAATGGCAGGGGGCAGAGCACCTCCAACTTCTCGCAGCACAATAAATAACTTTCCAGCCAAGGTACCATCCAGATTAACGGTCGGCAAAATTGTATACGAATGCGTTAAGGCATTGATGTTAGTTGATCTTGATACAACTCTCATGCGACATCTAATTTCTAGGGTTCCTTTCATGCGCATTTCCTCTTCAAATCTCGATTGGTCGGAGTTGAAAACAAATTCCTTACTGAACGATGGGATGAATTCGCTTATCTCATTTACAAATTTTCGTGTCGATTCCGCATTTTTTGTCCATCGGCAAGTTAACGATTCGTTTGAATTTTTTTTATTTTATGTCTTCCATTTCTGTAGCACTGTTTGAAGTTACGCAACCATCCACTGCTTCCCTTGAATTAACAGTAATCTATGTCGCGTATAATTTGTGTACGTAACGTAGTACGTCACTGTCATACACATCCAGTAAACTGCATCGAGCATCCTTGAAATGCGAAAACACCTGTTTTTTATGTGCACCTTGTCCTCTCTCGAATATCAGTAGTTTTTCTTATGCACTAAACTGTCGTATTGCTGCGGACTTATTCGAAATATGTTCATACTTACTTTTTGCTATGCTGCGCATGATCTCTCATGTACGTAATTATGTTTAGTACCCGTTCCTTGGACAACGATTGCCTTTATTGCGTTTAATTGGAGACGAGATTTGTGGCTCCCTGTCCGACGAGGATGTTGAACGACATGGTTGGACACATCTTACAATACCACTTCCTCTTGTCAAGCGCGTATCGTCACCACTGTACTCATCTATATTGTCCGCACAGCCGAATATGTACGACAACTCACATTCCACTGATTCTTCTTGCAGAAACGCTAATATTTGATCTGCCAATTGTTTCTCACTCTGCGAATTTCCTTGGGTTTCTTTCTGACGAAATTTCAACCTTAGCAACTGTTATTGTAGACATAATGCAATGTTTGCTTCGTTTGTCGTTGCCGTTGCTTTGCTTTTTATCAACACCGCTAGTGTTGTGGCATTGTTGTTAGTTACCCAACGACTAAATATTTCAACTACGCTCCGTAGCCTCATGCTGTGCTCACCTTTGGATGCTATCATTCGCGCCCCCTGTTGCCATTAGCAGTCAATTTTGTGGATGCATTATAGACAATATATGGGCCAGCGAACGCTGTTAACATTATTGGTCTTTCGGACGCTTGCACAGCAAAGGTTCCCTGTTAGACTTGCAAGCATTCCGGCCACTGGCGATCAGTGAAGTAACGGACGATGATTTAAACCACCAGACACATGGAGACGCATCAGACTGTGCAGCGATGATGTTGCACATACGAACGGTTTGGACAAATAATTGTGTTATTCAAATTACAATAAAATAATTACAATTGGAAAGGGACTTTCTAGCCACCAAATAGTTTTTGATTAGTCTTTATTTTTATTTTGTTATTATTATTTATTTTATTTCAATTGTGCAGCAAACTATATTTAGCACAGTGACGCTAAGAACCTTAATGTTGAACCATTCCTGTCAACAGTGCTTCTCAATGATTACCTCTAACGTATTGGTGTTTCTGGGACGAACAATGACCAGAGCTGCATTTACCCTTCTTTAGGCTGGGTGCTATTCGAGGGCCTTGCAATACGCGTGTTGCGTAAATACCACCGTATTTTTCTTCCCTTCACTCTGCTGATTACTACGTGAATGACGTTATGTTTCAACAGCCACAAAATTTGATATTCAGAAAGAAAAATAAATGTGCCGCTAGGCACATGTTTTGTAAAAAAGCGGCTTAAAAAGACAAGCTTCCAAAGCCTGCAGCGCAGTATTTCCTAGACTGCAGAGTGTGCGCTCAGCCTGTGCGTCCCTTGCTTATTTTGCGCATTTATTTTTATTCCACGTGTTCATGCCATGTAATCTGCGCCGTAAGCATCAGAGGCCTTGTCTCGGAATCTGCACTGATACCTTCTCAAACTGCTAACCGTTTTTTCTTGTCCAGATAGCTCTATACTATATTTCTCATGAATAGCGGAAAGTTTGCTAAAGGGGTCTGTAGACTACCACGATTACAAGAAGAGTATTCTGCTGCAACGACTCATGCTTCTAGGTCCCGATCTACATCCTTTCCTTACAAGTTAACTCAGCGTCTCACTACTGTACATCAGAAATGGTAAGAAACATTAACTAAAATTTCCATTTCAGAAACGTCGGAAGATTGTTTTTGTAAAATTAATTCGTCGCGTCAAAAACACTCCTGGCCATTTTTACTCTACAGCCGGCCGAAGTGCCCGTGCGGTTAAAGGCGCTGCAGTCTGGAACCGCAAGACCGCTACGGTCGCAGGTTCGAATCCTGCCTCGGGCATGGATGTTTGTGATGTGCTTAGGTTAGTTAGGTTTAACTAGTTCTAAGTTCTAGGGGACTAATGACCTCAGCAGTTGAGTCCCATAGTGCTCAGAGCCATTTGAACCATTTTTACTCTACAGTTTTATTTCTTTTCCTGTCCATCGTGCTGCTGTCTTCACCTTCCTTAAATAGCAAAACTCTTCAATTACCTAATTGTTAATTTGTTTAATTTTGATATCTGCGTGCATACATGACTTTGTCTTAGTGTAATAAACTCCAAAAACACTTTCAGACTTGGTCCACTAAGCTTTTCCTTTCGCTGTTGAAGTTTATATGCACCACAAACGGGCACTACTTGTCATTCTTCCGTGTTCCACTGACAAGTTTTCCTCCTTATTTTAGCAAAGTTTAGGGGTCCGAAAGCTTCCTCTAGAGTAGTGGCTCCCAACCTTTCTTAGACCCTTACCCCTGAGTGCAGTCAGACAGCAGTACCCCGCCCTCACCCATATTATCACCATCTGCAGGATCTAATTAAACTGTAGAATGAAAGACTTTTCTTGGAACACTTTTACTTTTAAAACGATGAAAGCTGAATGATATTTAGTTTGTGTGTGTATGGTGGGGGGGGTGGGGGGGGGTGGAGGGTTCCGAAAAGCGATATTGCTGTGAAGCGAAACCCCTGTATTCTCCTAAAGTTACTGTGTGGTCTGCAGTATGCAGCAGAGGCATTTTTTCATTCGAGAAACGGTCACTGGTGCACGTTACGTTGCAATTTTGGAACAATTTGTCGCCACAGAGCAAGCGTTAGAGGATCGACCAGGCACTGAGTGGTTTATGCAAGATGGAGCCCGACCACATCGGACCGAACAAGTGTTTCGCTTTCTTGAGGAATACTTCGGGAACGAGTCATTGCTTTGGAATATCCCAAAGTTACTGGTGCAGGCATGGATTGACCTCCATATTTGCCGGATTTGACTCCCTGTGACTTTTTTTTGTGGGGCATAGTGAAAGACATGGTCTACCCGAAGCATCCCGCCACGCTGGACGGGCTTGAATCGGCGATCTCTGTGGCATGTGAATCCATTTCGGTTGAGACACTACGAAATGTGATGGCGAATTTCATTCTTCGTTTGCGCCGCCTCTGTAGTGCCAATGGTGAACATTTTGAAAACATTGTGATGTGATTGTTTGCAAAGATTGTTTTCATACGAGTATTTCACTTGTGCATGCTGATATGAGCTGTACAGCGTACAGCGCCATCTGTTAGCAGATTTTGTAACTATTATTTCAAGCTGTTGTATAAACTTCTTACAGCTTTCACAATAAACATACCGTTTACTGCATTCATCTGTCGATCTTTGTTTTCGAGATATTTAATTTTGAAATCAGGGAGCCCTTTCCTGGACACCCTGTAGGACGAAAATGTCGTGCAACGGAGAAATCATTACGCTATGAAGCCAATGTATAGGACTTTTCCCTACACCATATGCTCTGAAACTGTTTCGAATAGCCATCACACTATTTATTGATTCTACGTGATCCTCCAAATCTATGTGGAACCCTTGTAAACCAGAATTATTCATTAAAAAATAGGCAACTGCACGATCACTTCCAGAATATCACACGTTGCACCCGACTGCCGTGTCATCCTCTCCTATATGGATGCGGTATGGAGGAGTTTCGTGTTAGCACACCGACCTCGGTGCCGTTCTCAGCTTTCCAGACTTTGAAGCTGCTATGTATGAATGAAGTACCTTCTCAAATAAAGGAGGCTGAGAGGACACCGATCCAGACCTCCCACTAAGGCCACACTCACCGCTCAGCAACGAATACGAACGGACTGTTTCATAAGACAACAAAAAACGATGATTCAAGGTGATTCAATAAGTAACGACAAAAATTTTAAGATACAAGAAAAAACAACCACTAAAGCTAGAGGCCGTAAGTATCAAATGTGCCCACTGCCAAAAACGACTCAAAAACCAGTATTGCAAAAATATGGCAAAAGCGGAACCGTAACGTGTCACGGACCAGATAGTGTTCACTCTCTTCTTTTGGGTCATGAGTCTTCTGATTGGTTCGATGCAGCCCGCCACGAATTCCTGTCCCTTGGCAGCCTCTTCATCCCAGAGTAGCACTTGCAACTTACGTCCTCAATTATCTACTGGATGTATTGCAATCTCTGTCTTCCTCTACAGGTTTTTCCCTCTACGGCTCCCTCTAGTACACTGGAAGCTATTCTCTGATGTCTTAAGAGATGTCCTATCATCCTGTCCCTCCTGCTTGTCAATGTTTCCCACGTATTCCTTTCCTCTCTGATTCTGCATAGAACCTCCTCGTTCCTTACCCTACCAGTTGTAATGGTACTTGAATTATGTAACCATTACGGCAACCCACCTGAACCTCTCGATACCAGTAATATTCTACTGTGTTTCTGCAAAGTAGTTGACATATTTCTGAGACAACATTCAGATTTGATTTCATTTGCGATACATCAATATGTTTATATTGTAATGATATTATTCTTATGTGTATTCTTTCTTTTGTCACTATGATCTTTGACGTACTTGTAACTCTGATTTTTGGGCGCGTAAGCAATTATTAGTTAGTTGTTAAGTTGTTAGAGAGTCGGACGTCTTGGACGTAATGTTGGAAAGACGCGTATTGTAGTCCGCTTATAAAATGTGAACTTTAACAGTGACTGTGAGGAAGATGATTTCAAGTATGTTTTGTATTGTGAAGTGATATTAGTGTGTCACGTGATATTGCAATAAAAGCTATTAAAAGGAAGTGTAACTTAAATTCGGAGTGCTGTTTATTTTTTTACATCACCATTGTGCTAACTTTGAAAGGTTTAATCTCCAAGAATGGTTTGAGAAGCGCATCTACAAAACTTTTGAATATAGCAGAATAAAACCTAGGCCTCTTTGCATCCGAGCTTGGAATCATAACCACCTAGATTTTCGACGATTGAGCCATGATAATACAACGAGACCAGCGTGGGAAACACAAAAAGATGAGGGCCTAGTTTTTTCATCATTACATGAAATGACTATTAACTGTGCTCTAATGACACCTGCCACATAATATGACTGTTGTTGCCCGAAAATGCAGTATTTAGCAGCGTGAGCAACACCACAATCGTTATTAAATGCTGACCTTTGTTGTGGTAGGGTTGTTAGACAGTCCATCTAATTTTCAGCATTCATCTATAGCATCATATCTCAAATCTCTTCCGTTCTCTTCTGTTCCAGTTTTCCCACAATCCATGTTTCACTACCATACAACACTGTGCTCCAGACTAACATTCTCAGAAATTTCTTTCTCAAATTAAGTCGTATGTGTGACACTAGTAGACATCTCTTGGCCAGGAATTCCCTTTTTGTCAGTGTTAGTCCGCGTTTTATGCCCTCCTTGCTGCGTCGTCACTGGTTATTTTGCTGCCTAGGTAGTAGAATTCCTTAACTACATCCACATCGTGACCATCAATTCTGATTTTAAGATTCTCGCTGTTCTCATTTCTGCTACTTCTCAATACTTTCTTCTTTCTTCGATTTACTCTCAATCCATATTCTGTACTCATTAGATTGTACATGCCATTCATGAGATCCCGTAATTCTTAATCAGTTTCACTGAGGATAGCAATGTCATCAGCGAATCGTAACATTGATATTGTTTCACCTTGAATTTGAGTCCCACTCTTCAACTTTTATTTCCTTCATTGCTTCTTCGTTGTACAGATTGAACAGTAGGGGCGAAAAGCTGCATCCCCGTCTTAGACCATTTTTAGTCCCAGCACTTTGTCCTTGTTCTTCCAGTTTTATTGCTCCCTCTGGGTCCTTGTACATATTATGTATAACTCCTCTTTCTCTACAGCTTATCTTATCTCAGAATTTCGATCACCTTGGACAGTTTGACACTGTCGAACGCTTTTTCCAAGCGTACGAATCCTGTTACTGCGTCTTGATTTTCTTTAGTCTTGCTTCTACACTCCTGGAAATTGAAATAAGAACACCGTGAATTCATTGTCCCAGGAAGGGGAAACTTTATTGACACATTCCTGGGGTCAGATACATCACATGATCACACTGACAGAACCACAGGCACATAGACACAGGCAACAGAGCATGCACAATGTCGGCACTAGTACAGTGTATATCCACAATGCAGGCTGCTATTCTCCCATGGAGACGATCGTAGAGATGCTGGATGTAGTCCTGTGGAACGGCTTGCCATGCCATTTCCACCTGGCGCCTCAGTTGGACCAGCGTTCGTGCTGGACGTGCAGACCGCGTGAGACGACGCTTCATGCAGTCCCAAACATGCTCAATGGGGGACAGATCCGGAGATCTTGCTGGCCAGGGTAGTTGACTTCCACCTTCTAGAGCACGTTGGGTGGCACGGGATACATGCGGACGTGCATTGTCCTGTTGGAACAGCAAGTTCCCTTGCCGGTCTAGGAATGGTAGAACGATGGGTTCGATGACGGTTTGGATGTACCGTGCACTACTCATTGTCCCCTCGACGATCACCAGTGGTGTACGGCCAGTGTAGGAGATCGCTCCCCACACCATGATGCCGGGTGTTGGCCCTGTGTGCCTCGGTCGTATGCAGTCCTGATTGTGGCGCTCACCTGCACGGCGCCAAACACGCATACGACCATCATTGGCACCAAGGCAGAAGCGACTCTCATCGCTGAAGACGACACGTCTCCATTCGTCCTTCCATTCACGCCTGTCGCGACACCACTGGAGGCGGGCTGCACGATGTTGGGGCGTGAGCGGAAGACGGCCTAACGGTGTGCGGGACCGTAGCCCAGCTTCATGGAGACGGTTGCGAATGGTCCTCGCCGATACCCCAGGAGCAACAGTGTCCCTAATTTGCCGGGAAGTGGCGGTGCGGTCCCCTACGGCACTGCGTAGGATCCTACGGTCTTGGCGTGCATCCGTGCGTCGCTGCGGTCCGGTCCCAGGTCGACGGGCACGTGCACCTTCCGCCGACCACTGGCGACAACATCGATGTACTGTGGAGACCTCACGCCCCACGTGTTGAGCAATTCGGCGGTACGTCCACCCGGCCTCCCGCATGCCCACTATACGCCCTCGCTCAAAGTCCGTCAACTGCACATACGGTTCACGTCCACGCTGTCGCGGCATGCTACCAGTGTTAAAGACTGCGATGGAGCTCCGTATGCCACGGCAAACTGGCTGACACTGACGGCGGCGGTGCACAAATGCTGCGCAGCTAGCGCCATTCGACGGCCAACACCGCGGTTCCTGGTGTGTCCGCTGTGCCGTGCGTGTGATCATTGCTTGTACAGCCCTCTCGCAGTGTCCGGAGCAAGTATGGTGGGTCTGACACACCGGTGTCAATGTGTTCTTTTTTCCATTTCCAGGTGTGTATTATCAATCGCGACGTCAGAACTGCCTCTCTCATGTGCTCATAAAGCATCAGAATTTGGCACATTTTTACACGATTAAAAGTGAAGATTACATACCTAAGCAATAATTACAGACAAAAGCAATGAAGGAAGAATTATGCTATAAACATAAAACAATCGGGAAATGTTTTGCACCATCTGCATATCTGCGAATGTGCGTAAGCTTAGATTCGTAATGAGCATGGAAAAAATCACTCTTAAATAAAAAACAAAACAATACCGGAATTGTAGGCTACCTGTTAGAAGCAGTAGGCATAACGCGGGGATGAAAATATTTTTCTGGATCATTTGTGTTTTATCTAGTTATCTGCCCAAGTAACTCTCTTGTATTGTCTTAAATAAGTATTTCATATGTTGATCACAAATAGGTCTCCTACTGTAGAAATATATTCTGTACAATATATATATATGTCACAGTTTTGTTACAACGCTGTGTAAAATATGATGCAAAAATTTGTGTTTAATGGAATGCAATGACCCAGTTCGTCATATTAATAATATTTGTAGCATTTTGCTAAACCAGAGGATTATTTTGTTAAAACAAGAGACTGTGGGTAGCCGTGGTGGAGTGTAGACGCGGGAGTGAAAGGATCCGCACTAACTCCGGAATATTTAATCGGCTGCGCGAAAATTTGAAGACGAGACTTAACAGTAGCCGGGAATTATTTTGAACTACACGGCAGAGAAGAGTTGGAAAGTGTTTCGCTATACGGAGAAACCGCAGCCGACAGCTACAATAATGTGAGAACTGGAACAAGAGGAGGAACTCCAGATATGAGTTATCCGTCTGGGCCTCAGTAAGCACAGGCACTGATGCCTGTAGCAAACAGTAAGAGACGATTCGTACGTGTTTCGCTTAGATGGCGTGCGCGTTTTTACTGCACCTGGCGTTCTTCAAGATGCAGACTCCAGTCTTGGAGATAATGGACCCAGTACTGATGAAAGAATCTGAAGTAGAACGTGTAGTTTCTGCAGTTAATTGCAAATAATTCTAGAAGATTTAAGTTTTAACTGTTTTAAAATATGTAGCATAATTTTTCATTGTATGGAAATATGTACTTTGTTTAGCGGCCATTATGAATTAGACTTTTGGAATAGAACTGAACTGAGGCTTGTTAATCGGACAAAACTGGTTTCATTGTAGATCAACGATGTATTTTCAAAAACAGTAACCATTGCATTAACAGAGACAGTATCTAGTTCGATAATTAATTATAACAGTTTCGTCTGAAACTGCTTTGATTTGAATACTTCTAAGTCTCGTAAGGGAGATTGGGGTTGTAACATCACATCAACTTGCAGGTGTGGTACAGGCAAGACTCAAGATAGTTCCGAGATCTACTTTATGTGCATATAGTAAATATCATAATTAGTTAGGATGTGAAGTTTCTTTCTTTTTCAGATTTTTAGTTAAAATTCTTCTGTAATAAACTGTTTAACTGAAGAGTTTAGACTGAATGTTTGGTAGTGGAGCAGTAGGACTAGCCGATGTGGGTCGACGCCCCTCGGATCGGGCAACTCCATAGTAACACCCAAATGGATAGGCACTGAAGCTAAGTAGGCCGAGGTGGTAGAATTAATAAACAGATACAAAGTAAAAATCTCTAATTACTTTGTAAGTATTGTTTCATTATGTAATATTTACGACATGCTTTAAATTTTCTAGATCTCAGGCTTATGTTTAATAACTAAAAAAAAAAAAAAAACTGGAGTCGATTTGGGGACTGCAGAAACGCGATCCAGTGTGATGCATCATTAAGCAAATGGGGGACTCTTCATTTATCAAAGGGGAAAGATGGACCCACTGCCAAAATGTACCCTGTGTGGCTGGAAAATACACTATATGATGATATATATCCGGACACCTAAGAGTGGACATTAGTATGGGGCGTGTCTACCCCAAGCCTATATCACGGCTTGAATTCTGCTGTGCATTTTCAGTGAGGTGTCTAAATGTCTGTGGAGGGATGCTAGTCCACTCTTTCTCAAGCGACCGAAACCAGAGACGATAGTGATGTTAGACACTGGGGTATAGAGTGAAGTCGACATTACAACTAATACTAAATGTGTTCCATTGGGTTCAGTTCGGGGGCATAGGTAGGGCAGCCTATTTCAGAAATGTTACTGTCCACAAGCGATTGCCACACTGTTTTATGACCTTGATTCCTCTTCAGGCGCAGACACCTTTGCCAGAAACATACGCAATCACCGGACATGTAAGCATAAAACTCTGGAATGAAGACATCCACCCAAAAAAATACAGCTATATACCTAGGAATATCCGTTGACTATATATTAAGTTGGCTACCCATATCTCCCTCGCTACCGAAAAAGCTCGCACTCACATGAATCTGGTCAACCTAATAAGTGTCAATTACACTACTAGCCATTAAAATTGCTACACCAAAAAGAAATGCAGATGATCAACGGGTATTCATTGGACAACTATATTATACTAGAACTGACATGTGATTACATTTTCACATAGATGCATAGATCCTGCATAGAATCACGGTGCATATATCCTGAGAAACCAGTACCCAGAACAACGACCTCTGCCGTAATAACGGCCTTGATACGCATGGGCATTGAGTCAAACAGAGCTTGGATTGTGTGTACAGGTACAGCTGCCCGTGCAGCCTCAACACGGTACCACAGTTCATCAAGAGTAGTGACTGGCGTATTGTGACGAGCCAGTTGCTCGGCCACTATTGACCAGACGTTTTCAATTGGTGAGAGATCTGGAGAATGTGCTAGCCAGGGCAGCTGTCGAACATTTTCTGTATCCAGAAAGGGCCGTACATGACCTGCAACATGCGGTCGTGCATTATCCTGCTGAAATGTAGGGTTCCGCAGGGATCGAATGAAGTGTAGATCCTCGGGTCGTAATACATCTGAAACGTAACGTCCACTGTTCAAAGTGCCGTCAATGCGAACAAGAGTTGACCGAGACGTGTAACCAATGGCACCCCATACCATCACGCCGGGTAATACGCCAGTAAGGCGATGACGAATACACGCTTCCAATGTGCGTTCACCGCGATGCCGCCAAACACGGATGCGACCATCGTGAGGCTATAAACATAACCTGGATTCATCCGAAAAAATTACGTTTTGCCATTCGTGCACCCAGGTTCGTCGTTGAGTACACCACCGCAGACGCTCTTGTCTGTGATGCACCGTCAAGGGTAACCGCAGCCATGGTCTCCGAGCTGATAGTCCATGCTGCTGCATACGTCGTCGAACTGTTCGTGCAAATGGTTGTTGTCTTGAATACGTCCCCATCTGTTGACTCAGGGATCGAGACGTGGCTGCACGATCCGTTACAGCCATGCGGATAAGATGCCTGTCATCTCGACTGCTAGTGATACGAGGCTGTTGAGATCCAGCACGGTGTTCCGTATTACCCTCCTGAACCCACCGATTCCATATTCTGCTAACAGTCATTGGACCTCAACCAACGCGAGCAGCAATGTCGCTATACGATAAACCGCAATCGCGATAGGCTGCAATCCGACCTTTATCAAAGTCGGAAACGTGATGGTACGCATTTCGCCTCCTTACACGAGGCATCACAAGAACGTTTCACCAGGCAACGCCGGTCAACTGCTTTTTGTGTATGAGAAATCGGTTGGAAAATTTCCTCATGTCAGCACGTGGTAGGTGTCGCCATTGGCGCCAACCTGGTGCGAATGCTCTGAAAAGCTAATCATTTGCATATCACAGAATCTTCTTCCTGTCGGTTAAATTTCGCGTCTTTATCACGTCATCTTCGTGGTGTAGCAATTTTAATGGCCAGTAGTGCATACTGTACCCCTTCTTGGGTGATAATCCACACGTACAACAGAATATGCAGCGATAACATGGATCAATTCTGTCGGCCGTTGTGGCCAAGCGGTTCTAGGCGCTTCAGTCTGGAACCACGCGACCGCTAAGGACGCAAGTTCGAATCCTGCCTCGGGCCTGGATGTGTATGATGTCCTTAGGTAGGTTTAAGTAGCGCGAAGTTCTAGAGGACTAATGACCTCAGATGTTAAGTCCCATAATGCTCAGAGCCATTTGAACCATTTGGATCAACTCTGAATCCCAATCTGGCAGAATTAAAGGGCACGACAGACGAAACCTAAGCATAGCAGGACGCCTCCACCCGAGCACCACTACCATTACCGAGGAAGCCTAAACAAGCACAAACCTTCTCCCAATACCTGAAAGATGTCGATTCCAAGTTGCCAATTACGGATCCCAAAGACTCTTAATAGATAGCCTAATAAAAACTCTGCCAACTGCCAAATATTGGAAATTTACATAACTCCACTTTCAGTGCCTCTACTGTTACACACCTTTGCAAAATGTATTCAGCAACATCTTCCAGAACTTGCTCCCACTGTCACAAATATCATTCAGGACATCGAAGGACAATAGTTCAAATTACGAAGAAAAACAGATAGAATAAAAATAAAGCAGTGAGGAATGCTGAAATACTATTGATACCACAACAACAACCAAAATAAGAACATCACCAAAATGAGAGATAAGAGAATCTCCAAATAAACAAATATAAGCTTCAAGAAAATAATCTGTTCGCCCTAGCTGAGGTTGTATTGGTTTTCCGGCAGCTGTAAGCCAAATACCATGGCGTGTATTTCCACCAAAAAGAAAAGGAAAGAAAGAAAATGAAAGATTGAGAGCCATATATTCCACTAGAAACGGAGTGAATCCCAAAAATAAGAACTCAGTTACTGTTTTCGTTAAAAAACATTATTTTGAAAACATTCCTGTTTAACTAATATGCACGATAGCTGTAGCAGTTACTTAGATTATTTACGGAAGCGCAGTGTATCACGTGCTTTCCATTATACAAGTCGAGGTAGACAATTTGGAAAGCGTTAGCTGTTAACGATCTAATTTTACTATTAGGCACAACAACGGTTAGATTTGTTTACTTTTTTTAAAGCCAGAGTTGTGTATTCTGCGAATAAACTGAATTACATCAACGTTCATAATCACCAGTAAGTTACTGTAATTACGATAATTGTACTACCACCATATTCAGTACCACAGCCTTCAATGAAAAAAATGTTTCTATTCAATTGCGATTCTATGTCCAGAAAAAGGCGGTTGTAGAACAATTAATGCATATGTCGTTTACAATCTGTTATGTGTAGAGGCAAAGGTGAATGATTCTGTCCAGCCTGATGAAATAAACCAGGTTCAATTGTACCCCATAGAATTCTTGAACTCTTTAAATCATCAACTGCTTTTAAAGGAAAACAGTTGATGATTAGAAATATTAACGCTAATCATGGATTAATTAATGGTGTAAGATTAGTGATAACTGACTTAGGTGAGTACGTCCTCAGTGCTACATTCTTTAACCCCGATAAATCTGTGCTCATACCCCACATTAAGCTGACACTTTCTGATGCAACCATAACTTTCAAAATTATACGCAAACAATGCCTCATAACTGAAACCTTCGCTATAATCATTAATGAAGCACAAGGCCCGTTGCATCAAAGATCTGAATTGTATTTACCGGAAGCTATTTTTTTGCATGGAAAGTTATACGTGGCTTTTTGAGGAGTTCGAACATTCAGTTATGAACTAGTTGTCTTAAAAACTGCATTTCTACTTCAGTTACATGTAGAATGTTAATTGTTCCGCCTGGCAACAAAACATTGTTTCGACTGAGAAAGAGAAAAGAAGAGTGTCAACGATAAATGTGTATGTATATGTAAAACGTTTTCGTTCTATGATAGCATCAATAAGTGAGGAGTAATTCAACAAAAGACAGGGAATTCAGTGTAGTTCAGGTGTTTTATCTGTGGAATACAATTATTTGAGGAATGATTAATGTCCAAGACCATACAAGCATTAATAGTGAAACACATTTTAATTATCTCATAACTAAAAAAAGGGAATCGCTATTTAGAAAAAAGATAAAAGGTCTGGTCAATGTTCACCAGTACCACATTCCTCCCATTATAAAAACAAGCGTATTACATCAGAAACAGGAGATTCATGTGACCATTAACAGTGTTTTAACAAAATAACTTCACTATCAATCTGAGTATGTTTGCACCTCCGTGAAATCAAACTGCTGCTAAGTAAGATTCAGTAGTGTATTGCTCCAGTTTGTGCTTTCGTAAAATACTTGGATCCTCTTTGGTATTCCGACTACAAGGTAGTCCGGATCTCATTCATAATGGAAAGAAGATTTCTGCAACCAATCCTGCTCAGCCGATTTCAAATCAGGAGGTAACACAGGCCGTGCCATTCGGTTGATTTCTGTCTTCTGGAGGAAGGTGTTCATGATGTGTATGCCAGGTGTTTGTGAGTTATCATCTTGAAAGATAAACTCACCTCTGAAACGTAACCTGTAAGGCTGGAAAATGCGCTATCTGATCAAGTGTATCTCGACACTGGACATTAATATGGGATGTGTCTAACCTAACGATTTATCACGGCTAGAACTCTGCTGGGCACAGTTTCAGTGAGGTGTCTAAATGTCTGTGGAGGGATGGCGAAAGATGGCGGTGCGTTCTGGGCAGACCACTGCTGTGGTAATACCTATCAGGCACTTCCCCTTTCATTTTGTTTCGGTGTCTATCATACGACTATCATATTCATCTTTGGTGTATCTAAATTTTCCCTGATTGATATTAATATGATGGACTATTAGTGTTAGGGTAAACCACTGATTGATCTCACAGTACTTGCATGACTTTAGTTGCAGTAGTAGAATTAAACTCAGCTACAGAGACAGAATTTTGGACACTGGAGGCGACCATTGCATTAAGGGCAGATTTATAACTTTCCCCAAGCAGTAAGCAAGTTCGCGGAGCCTTCTCATTGCTAGTCTCTATTTTGTAGTCACCGAAACTGGCCATGGGCCCTGCAGGGCAATGGTCCATGGGCCACCATTCTCGGGTTCGGGAGTATTCTGCTAGCGGCCGAAGCAAGAGTGTGCGAACACCATGGATGAATGTGAAATGACACTTCTTTAGAAACTGGTGGCGCCAAGCATCCTGGCACAAGCGTAACCGCTTTATTAGCGAGAGGAAGTGGCGTGGGAGTGTGGTCTGTTTATCCCGTGCGCGGGTCCAGGTAAATTGGCGTCGGGCTGGCGCCCGGCTAATGTGATTGTTACAAGAACAGCGTACCTTGTGCGACGGAACGACGGACTTTTCCGGGTGTCGCGTTCCTTAGATGCCGCCGCGCCGGGACAAAGCGGCACCCACTAAATCGTTTTATGGACGAGACAGAGCTTGTTTACACTAGGAAGCTTATGCAATGCGCTGGGGGTTTGTCTGCAGGACGTCCAGGCATTATGTGCTGTTTTTTCGGAGAACAGAATGTGTACTGTACTGCCGTGATTGGTTGAGGAAGATCGGGTCTCCTTGCTAGAGAACATGATTGGCACGGTAACCACTGCTGGGCCCTGAAAGGTTTATTCAAGAAACTCGGGGGAGCAGCGGTATTTTGTAAGGTTTTGAGCAATTGGAGAGGCAGGGACTTGCGTCTCTACTGTCGCGGAGTACAGTCGCTACAGCTGTTCCATTTCTACGGAGAGAGCATCTAGTTGTAAACACGTCCAGACACCCGGGTGAAACTTTATATTTGCGCAGATGTGAGACAATCACCGGCGGATGTGGGGTCATCTCCCGCAGTATGATGCGCCACCAATCCTAGGAGCTTTGGCAGCACCTGCGCGCAGACGACAGCATCTCGTCTTTCACTGGCTATATCGGTAACGTTGCGCAGCTTCAGCAAATTCAGAAGCCTATCAATCGTTTTCACATGCACATTTCTTTTACAGCAGCCTTGTACTCGCAGTAACCACTCCCTGTGTCCATTGGATGCTTAATTATATATTGAAGTGAGAGAAGAATCAGTGGAATTATACAGCAGAGTGTGCTTGTCTAGACTGGTATCCTTCCACTCACAGTTGCCAGTCTTATCTACACGTATATTCCGGATAGGTTCCTCAAGCCTAATGTCAGCCAACCCGAGTTTGTGTTAAAGAAATATTATACAGTTGAAGTTTCTGTTTATATGTTTGTTCTCTCTTGACCTTGATATTAGTTAATAAATTTCTTTGTGACAACATAGGTTCTTGTCGTATCGGCCACCGCACAGCAGCCGTCAACTCGGCGCGGAGTGCTACAACACGTGCGGCACACAGCGAGTACCGCTGGCGCCGCACACATGTCAACAACTGGCGCAAGTGAACGCGTCGTCGCGGGGTTAGCGGCAGCGTACACACCACTATCGATACGGATTACCCTGGCGGCGCTGCCCTTGCCACCAGAGTGAGCAACCGTATAAGGGAGCCATCTACCAACACTCTGATTGGCCTGACCTGCGGATTTAAGCGAGCTCCCTGAGCCCGTTTAACCAGTTCAATCTTCGCCGATGACTATGTTACTACTCGGCTGCTGGATTCACGACGACCGAACCGTACTGTGGCCTCCCTGGCTGGAAACTTGCGATGCGTCGGTATCAACTGTTTGGCAGTGGTTTGGACTTGTATTATCTACTAGTGACTCTGATTTCTCCTTGGCGCTACAGCCAGCGAAGTGTTGTGTAGTCGAACTTAAGTTTTGCTTTGAGTGACAGAAGGTCAAATAAATTTGGTTATCACGGAATATTTGTTGTGTTATAGTGCGGACATAACACAAAAGTTCTTTTATTAATTTTTCAATGACACCCATTCTCATTCCTCACAATGTCATTTGTTTTGTTGAGGGTTTGAAGGCATTAAATGAATTTTATGTCTAGTTAGTCAACTCATTGGCTGATCCACACAGGAGCCACTAGTAAACGAATGTCAGATTTCCTTGCACTATCGATGAACGTGGCATCTCTTGGGTGTGGTGGTTACGACTTTTTGGCAGATGGAGAACTGCCACCACCACAGGCTAGTTTGCAATGGTGGCCTATTCTTTCTCAAGGGGCTGAAACCAGTGAAGATAGTGATGCTGTACTGCGCTGTAGAGTAATGTCGACATTATAACTCTTCCCAAAAGTGTTCCGTTGGGTTCAGTCCGGGGATATGCGGAGGACAGTCTATTTCAGGAATGTTACTGTCTGCTAACACTGTCACACTGTTTTGTGACGAGCTGCGTTGTAATGCTAGTAAAATCGTCGTCTGCAAAATGTTCCTATACTGTACACAGCAGACAGTGCTGTTACCGTGTTCATATCCTTCTGCATATGGCATCTTCTTAAGTGCACTAAAGGTGCCTCACCGTAACTAAGATAATAGGTCCCATCCATTCTTCACAGTTGCCACTACACATGATGGCAGATAACTTTCTACAGGCATTCTCCAAACCCAAAGCCTTTCATAAATGACTACAGGGTACAGCATGATTCATCTTTCCTAATCACTCGTTTCTAGTCATCTATTGTCCAGTAGCATCGCTCTTTACAGCACTTTATGCATCGCTTGTCACTGACTCCAGAAGTGTGTCGCTAATGAGGAGCTGCTCGACCGTTTTATCCTATTCTTTTGACCTTCCGACGTACCAGCTGCGCTGCTGGCAGCACTTAGAAAGTCTAAAGTGATTCATTCCACTGATATCATGCGACTTTTTACGACCACACTCTGCAACGCTGTCAGTATATGCATGGTCTTGGTTTAGCTTTGGTTGTTGCTTCGCGTTGCCACTTCACAATCACATCACTAACAAACGACTTGGACAGTTCTACAGGCATTGAAATGTCACTGATGGATTCACTACTCAAGTGACATGCAATGACGAGTTCACGTCCGAAGACAGTGAGCTCTCCTGCCTGACCAACTCTGCTGTTACTGCATTTCTGCTGACAACACCGTACTCCGTTCTCCTTTTATACTGGCCCTTTTGAACTGGCGCGTCTGCCTCAGGGTGACATTTAGTGATCAGTTTCGCTTTACATATTCATGTCTGCATAGTGTAGGTTGAAAATCTTGTCACGATGTTGGACATTATCTTCGATAACTATGAGAGGCATCAAACACCCATGATACCACCTTAGAAGATTAACTGACCCACCTCCCTACTGACATTGTGAGACCACACGCCTGTAATGTGCAGTGATACCTCACATGCTTGTACAATGATCATCAGGAGTCAGACCAATCCTGCATTCGTTGGCTCGGAGAACCAGACGCCAGTGATCCATGTTCTATTCCATGTGTTGACAACCACGTTCGTGCACCACTGTGATGGGGACGGCTGTGGGGTAGGAGGATGAGGCGCTATACTGCTCATGATGGAAGCCTAGAGGCCAGATTGATTATGCCGAGATAGTTGCATACATTCTGGGTCGACACCTACGTCTCAATACCCACTGAAAAGTGGGTACTTCTGTTGTATCTTCTAGCCTAATTCGTAGGTAGCGGTTATCAGTTGGTAATGACCTCGCATGCCTCACTGAGATAGTGATCTACAAACTTATTTCATGCCCAAGCGGTTCTTTCTGGATATGAAATCCTTATCAAGATTTTATCTGCTATTTCCCTTCGACAACCCCTAGAAGTCTGTAATTGGAGTTACGAAACGCACTGTACAGTTTGCTATACATATACAATGCGCTGTGCAGTTTGGTTTAGGCAATCGGTTCAATTCAGTTGCCACCTGCATATCTAATGTAACGAGTCCCTCTCAGTAGTCCGATTCCTGCAAACGTCAGAGAACCTTTATTATTTAAGAAATGTATAGAAGATGGTGTGGGGGACGGGGGAGACCTACACAGCCATTAGACAAAACTCGGAACTGATCAGTAAGAGGTTCAAACTGGAAAATTTTATTAAAAGTTATTCACCTTGGTTTAATGAAAGTGTGGTCACGCCAGAGGTAGCGATAGAACCAGGAAATAGTGGTACGTCGCAACTGGTTCAGGCCTCAGCACGTTACAACACTGGGCCGAGGGGGTGAAAGAGATGACCAGCTCAGCAGAAAATAGCATGGGACAGAAAACCAACGGAAACGTAAACCTATGCAGACCTGGTCTAGGGGTAGCGTCTTTGATTAGCAATCTATTCTAGGCCCCGGTTCGAAACCCGAAATGACTTAAATTTTGATTAATAATCAGCATTGACGGCCAAAAACTTCCGGCATAAGAAGTCACCCTCATTCTGCCAGCGGCCATGTCAAAGAGGGCAGAAGAGCGGACAGACGTTCAGTGCACTCCCTTGTCCTTTGGGTGGGAAACTACCCCTAAAGGCTGAAGAATCAGGAATGAGGATGCAGAAGGCAATGGAAACCAATGCATTATAGACAAATAACGTGTATCCACAAGACATGTGGCCTGTAACTGGAAAAGTGTCATGACGATCTCACAACTGCCAAAAGATCCCAGAATAGTTACCCATTCGGATCTTCGGTAGGGGACTGCCAAGGAAGAGGTGTCTATGAGAAAAAAAGTAAATAACCAACGAAAGAATAACGTTCTACGAGTCAAGGCGTGCAAGATCAGAAGTCTGAAAGTGGTAGGGAAGCTATAAAATCTGAAAAGGGAAATGCAAAGGCTTCATCTAGATATAGTAGGAGTCAGTGAAGTGAAATGGAAAGAAGTCAAGGATTTCTAGTCAAATGAGTATAGGGTAATATCAACAGCAGCAGAAAATGGTATAACGGGAGTGGGATTCGTTATGAATACGAAGGTACGACAGAGAGTATGTTACTATGAACAGTTCAGTGATAGGGTTGTTATCAGAATCGACAGAAAAAAAAATACCGACAACGACAGTTCGGGTATGCATGCCGACGTCGCAAGCTGAAGACGAAGAGATAGAGAAAGTATATGAGGATATTGGAAGGGTAGTACAGAACATAAAGGAAGATGGGAATCTAATAGCCATGGGGGACTGGAATGCAGTTGTAGGGGAAGGAGCAGAAGAAAATGTTATAGAAGAATATGGACTTGGGACAAGGAATGAGAGAGGAGAAAAACTAACTGCGTTATGTAATAAATTTCGGCTAGTAAAAGCGAATATCCTGTTCAAGAATCACAGAAGGAGGAGGTATACTTGGAAAAGGCCAGGAGATACGTGACGATTTCAGTTAGATTACATATTGTCAGGCAGAGGTTCCGAAATGAGATACTGGATAGCAAGGTGTACCCAGGAGCAGATGTAGTACTGATGAAGAGTTAGCTGAAGGGGAAGAGATTAGTCAGCAAGAGTCAATAAGCAAAGAAGTGGGATACGGAAGTACTAAGGAATGACGAGATACGCTTGAAGTTCTCTGAGCCTATAGATACTTCGACAATGAATAGCTCAGTAAGCAGTCAAGTTGAACAGGAATGGACATCTCTAGAAAGAGCAATCACTGAAGTTGGAAAGGAAAACATAGGTAGAAAGAAAGTAACTGCAAAGAAACCATGGATGACAGAAGAAATACTTCAGTTGATCGACGAAAGAAGTAACTACAAAAATATTCAGGGAAATTCATGAATACAGTAATACAAATCGCTGAGGAATGAAATTAATAAGAAGTGGAGGGGAGCTAAGAAGAAAAGGTTGCATGAAAAATGTGAAGAAATCGAAAAAGAAATGTTTGTCAGAAAGACTCCCTCAGCATATAGGAAAGCGAAAACAACATTCGGTGAAATGAGAAGCAAGGGTGATAACATTAAGAGTGCAACGGGAATTCTACTGTTAAATAACAATTCATGCATCCAAATTACTTACAAGAATAATATAGAGAAGAATGAAAAAGAAAACTTATAATGTGTTGGATGAGGATCAGTTTGGCTTTAGGTAAGAGAAAGGCACCACAGAAGCAATTCTGACGTTGCGGTTGATAAAGGAAGCAAGACTGAAGAAAAGTCAAGACACGTTTGTAGGACATGTCGACCTAGAAAAAGCGTTCGACAATGTCAAATCGTGCAAGATGTTCGAAATTCTGAGAAAAATAGGGGGAAGCTATAGGGAGAGACGGGTATATACAACGTGTACAAGAGACAAGAGGGGATAATAAGAGTTGATGACCAAGAACGACGTGCTCGGATTATAAAGGGTGTACGACACGGATGTAGTATTTCGCCTCTCCTGTTAAGTCTGTACATCGAAGAAGAAATTATGCGAATAAAAGAAAGGTTCAGGAGTGGAATTAAAATTCAAGGTGAAAGGATATCAGCAATACGGTTCGCTGATGACATTGCTGTCTTAAGTAAAAGTGAAGAAGAATTAAATGATCTGTCGAATGGAATGAACAGTCTAGTGAGTACAAAATATGGATTGAGAGTAAATCGAAGAAATTACGAAAGTAATGAGAAGTAGCAGAAATGAGAATAGGGGGAAACTTAACATGAGGATTGATGGTCACGAAGTAGATGAAGTTAAGGAATTCTGCTACCTAGGCAAAAAAATAAACAATGACAGACGGAGCAAGGAGGCCATCAGAAGGAGACTATCACTGGCAAAAAGGGCATTCCTGCCCAAGAGAAGTCTACTACTCGTAGTATCAAACAAAGGACTTGATTTGAGGAAGAAATTTCTGAGGATGTACATTTGGATCTCAGCGTTTTATGGATGTGAAACATGGACTGTGGGAAAACCAGAACAGAAGAGAATCGTAGCATTTGAGATGTGGTGCTATAGACGACAGTAGGAATGAGGAGGTACTGCGCAGAATCGGAGAGGAAAGGAATGCGTGGAAAACACTGACAAGGAGAAGGGACATGATGATAAGACATCAGTTAAGACATGAGGGAATAACATCCATGTCACTAGAGGGGGCTGTAGAGGGCAAAAACTGTAGAGGAAGACAGATATTGGAATACTTCCAGCAAATAATTTAAGACGTAGGTTGGAGGTGCTACTTGGTTGGCGCTGGAGAGAAATTCATGGGGGGCCGCATCAGACCAGTCAAAAGACTGATAACTCAAAAAAAAAAAAAAAAAAAAAAAAAAAAAAAAGTCGAAAGAAATTGTACACATTTCGTAAGAACCAGTATCACAGAACCTACACAGCAGTTAATAGACTGTTAAGCGAATATAGCAGAATAAGAAGGGCACAAGTGGTCATTATGACCCGAGAATCGCATCTTAGCCTCACGTTAGCTCCCTATAAATACTCGAGCTCTCCCGCTCTCAAGGAGTTGCTCATTGGGATCGATGGCGTTCGCAGCAGTAGCACTCGATTCCATAATTACGGTACTGTAGCGAATGTATGCCGTAGATTCTCCAGAACAGTCCACGAACCTCCAAGAAGCGTAACACGCTCTTACGTTCAGTTGGGTCTTAGAGAATATCTCCTGCGGGGGGCATTGCTGGTACTCATGGGGCTTTGTCCCTTGGACATAAAAATAATGAAACAGGCAAATTTGACAAGTTTGAACAAATTTTGGGGGTTCGTGTATGGGAAAAGTTTGCGATCAAACGAAGTGGTAAAGAACTTTGGCAGGAATACTGGGACAACAAATATACTGGACGAAGGACTCACCAGCTGCTACCTAATATCAGAGGACGATTACAAATTTCATTCAACCCAAGTAACGGTCTATTCCACTTCCTCACAGGACATGGACCACAACCGACATGTCTTTGCCGGTTCGGAAAGCTGGCTACCCTCTCGTGTGACTGTGGCGCTGAGGAAGGCACTCCAGACCACGTGGTCTGAGTGTCCCCTGTTTGGCGATATGGCCACCAGATTAAGATAAGAATTACCGAATAATGACACTTACCACCTGATCAGAGACCAGAATACCTTTAGAATTATCGACAGTCTCGCCAGCGAAGTCTCATCAAAGGTCCTGCGAGAATATAGAAGGGAGAACCAGTAATTGGTAGAAGACAGCGAAACACTCCCCGCACCTATCCCATTCCGCCTCGGTGCGGACTGGACGACCGCCGTCACTGTCGGGAACCGCCACGTCCTGGAGTACGGGGAAGGTGCGACATCAAACCGGACTTGACAGTTCACACTGATTATGACTCGTAGTAGTTTCCTAAGGAGGCTGTAGTTTCTGAAATATTAGTCGGAGTGCCTGCAGCGATAAAATTTCACGGCCAGACCGGTGCTAGGGGCACGCTCACTGGGATTAGCCTGGTGGGCGTGGCCAGACGAAAGTAGTTTTATATATCTTCTGGCACACCTGCAACGCTGCAAGAGAGTAGCTTGGTAGGGTAGTTTAGTACAGTAAACCCAGTAGTACAATGCTGTTGCCCATGGAGTGACTTTATTTCCTGTAGCAGTTGAGAAGCTAACACATGTTGTATAAGTTAATACGCTGCTAACAGTTGTATTGCAATAATAGAACACAATAATGTCTTAGGTGGTGGGTTAATGTATTGATTTTGTTGTTTTTGAAATAAAGATGTTTTTTAAGACCCTTTGGCGAATGCTACGTAGACGTTTAGACTTGAAACTATAAAGATTTACAATGACACATCACAATAGTTATGCAGATAAGGTTGCTCAATGGGAATGCTGCGCGGACACATTGCATTGGATAGAGGAGGACGAGACATTCCTGAACACAATAATCTTCAGCGATGAATAAAAATTTCGTATTGCAGTGACATGGTGAACATCGACAACTGCAGGTTGTGGGTCAGTAAAAATCCACATGCAACTCTGGAACTTTTTAGAGACACCCCCAAAGTTAATGTGTTTTATGGCCTTAGCAAAAATTGAAACTGTACGGCCCTTTCTTCTTCTTGGAGAAAACTGTCACTGGTATTGTGTTTCTGGATATATTTGAAAATTTTTTAATTCCACATATCGATGTAGATGACCTAGATGGGATGGTTTACTACCAGCGAGTTGGTGCACCACCTCATTTCCTCACGGAAGTTCGAGGTTTCCTCGATTATCACTTCAAAGGTTGGCGAATTGGCCGTGAAGGGCCCATCCCATGGCCACCTCGCTCCCCAGACTTCGCACCGCTGGATTTCTTTCTCTGACGTTTCATTAAAGACCGTGTGTATGTTCCTCCCCTAACAGACAATTTACCCGACTTGAAAAATCGAATCTATGCTGCCGTTGAACAAGTGACGGCCGATCTGGTGCAACGAATTTGGGAAGAAATTGGTTACTGGTGGGATGTTTGCTGCATCACAAACGGTTTCACTGAAACAAAATAATCCTTCACATGAGACGTGGGACTTACGAAAATCAGTAAAGGTGTGGACGGGGCCTAATCAGTTACCGTTGGTTGCACAGAAAACACATACGCTTTATTTTTTTAAAAAAACTAACTCTCAACAATGATTTTTAAAAAGATTTTACTACACTGGCGGCTGAAAGCCTTATTGGAAGAATTGCAAGTTATTGTCGGCTGAAGGCCGCAAGCAATGTTACAAACAATTAACGGCTGAAGGCCTGATTAAAAAAGGATACAAAATTATTTGTCAGCTGAAGGCCAGAAGCAATTTCAAAAATACACAACGGCTGAAGGCCTGAATTACCAATAAGGTGGACAATTACATGTTAAAAATACCAAAAACCCTTTTAACAATCTTAATAAAAGTAACAAGCTATAGTGACAGCTGCAGGCCTCACTAAAACAGGGTTGGAAATTATTTGTCGACTGAAGGCCACAAGCAATGAACAATTAACAGCTGAAGGCCTGGTTAAGAAAGGATTCAAAATTATGGGGGCTGAAGGCCACATGATTTTCGGAATGCTAAATGGCTGAAGGCCTGAATTACAAGTAAGGAAGGCAGTTGCATGTTAAAATACTAAATCCTTTTTAAAGCAATATTAACAAACTGTGACAGGCTATAGTGATGGATGCAGGCCTTATTAAGAGAAAATTGAAAATAACTTGTCGGCTGAAGGCCGGAATTGCAAGTGGGGATGGCAATAACATGTTAAAACATTAGGGTAAATTTTAAACAACTATGACTTGTCCAAAGACAGAGTGATCCGAACACAGTGCTCCCTGGATCGACCTGAGGAAGGTGACTACAGCTGTGTAAGCGGTGATACAGGCAGCCAGGAGTTGTATTCGCATAACGGGATGGCAACTCGCATTAGGGGTAGCTTAAGCGCCGACCGACTGACTAACCAATCCGCCTAACGTCCGATCACCAGTACAACGATGGAAAATTTTAGGCAAGGGCGAAGAGAAGGACAGCACCACATCTTCAGAAACACACCCAAGGCCAAAGGAAACACTAGAAGCAAGGTAGACATCGCAGAAACATAAGCACAGTACAATTCAAGAGGCTGTTGAACTACATGCTGCATCGTACAGCATCAACACGACGAGGAAAGGTACATACCAGAAAAGTACGCTAACCTCCAGGGCAGGTAACTGGGGTGTTAGCGGCCACAAGGCTGAAAATACCACTGGTTGCACTTTACTAATAAGAATAATACTAAATCCAAAGTAACATCAAGGAGTGGAAGGCAGCTAATAGCTTCCGCCGACCCGATAGACTCCACTTGTTGTAGTTGGTCTCACTGACCCTCGGAGCAGCAACAAGAAAACAACAGCGAGATCTCAAACAGTGGAGTTTTCAGTACTGGACACGGTTCACTCAACTTCAAACATCCTGGTTCGGTCGTCAGCTACAGCACCTCGGTCCGACAGTGCCTGCACGCCGCCAGCGCTCCTGGCCTGCCCGCGCGCTGCAGACCACCTCGCTGCTCCGTCCAAAGCCGAACTGCCTGACACACACGACGACCCGGAAATATTAGACGCCAAGTTATGGACGGCAAGAACACGAGCTGCACACGGCTCATCACATTTTTCTGTGAAACTTGAGGTTGATTTTTACAAAATGATCCATTTACCGATTCTGTAAGCTATCTCAATAAATTTCTATATCATTCCAAAGTTGTAGAGTCCTTTTTGACTCACCATGTATCCCTCGAAATCCCGTTTACAAGGTTCCCAGCAGCAGCTTTAAGTGAGGAAGCTAGGGGTATACTACAACCATCTACGTATCGCTTCCATTGGGACCGAGAATACAAGATACTTTACAGATTCCGAATTTAAAGAAAAGTAGCGAATGCCTAGCATGCGTTGCCACGCCACTCAAAGAAAGGAAGTGTTTCTGTTTAATGTATTGGCAGCACCAAGATGTAAATGAATCTGCAGTGTTCGACTAGGTCAAGCAATGCCTTTCCGTACGTCATGCAGTCTTGCTTCACGTTGGTCGACTGTTTCAGACGAACAAGATTGAGAACTGCGTACTAGACTAGTCTCCAGTCTTGCTACCTGTTGCCAGTCTGTTTCTGGAGCTCCTTGTGCCTTTTTCTTTCGTACTTGAAGTGTTGGTCGACCAATATCTTGTTGTTTGATTGACATAACTGTTTTGACAGCAAAGGTAATGCTATGTGGCGAATGTCAATATGACTTGATAAAAGTAAAGAAATTGCTTGGGACGACCGGCAACTGGGATTTCATAACCAGCGCCACTTGTTATGTCAGACACGACATTCATGGTCTGGAATTTTATGTGATCGATTTTACTGATGTGGCAAACCCTTGATTTTAGAGATGATAACTTTTATAAATGGATGTAGAGATCGTTGCTGACGTCGCTATTTGAATTTGATTCAACTGAGTAATGCCATGCGCGCGCACTCATACGTACAAAACTCACGAACTGCCACCAGACTATATGAAATACACGAATTTGTGGAAACGAATCGTGTGCCACCTGTCCTAAAATGGATGAACTAATCCAGAAACCTTCGCGGGCATGAGCACATTTCATCATAAATAGATGAATCCTGTAGGAACACATACGAGGCACATATTGTATATAAGGATGTTAAGGCACTCGCACAAGATCAAACGATTTCTTCAACTTTGCTATGTCAGGCCGGATTTGACGTGTTTGAAAAACATTTTCACTTACGGAAAATCTGACAAGATGGTGGATGTTGTTTGTGTTGATGTTTCGCCTCATGTGTGCGACGAAAAGGAGATTTATTACAATTTATCTCACGGCATCGTGAATTTCCAGAAATATGGAAACAACGATCACGAATAAAAACAAAATAGCACCGGCAGTTACCGAAATGGTAGACGTGACATTTCTTCCCGAGTCATATATTACGCAGGAAGAGCTTACGAAGAAAATGGATATTCTACGCACAACATGCAAGCGGAACCGCAAAAAAATAAGAAAAAATCGAGGTTCTCTGGTTCTTCCACAGACGATGTGCGCCATAAGTTCCCACGTTCACTATTTTGAACATGACTGTACTGCAGCAACGGTTACAGAATAGCACATGAATAAGACAGCCAATCAGCTGCAAAGATAGTGGTTTTCAATGAACCATAACCATGGTTTCAACGGATTTAACCCGTCTTCTTCAGAAGGACAAGAACAAACTTCACATTAGCAAACAGTCAGTAAAGCGATCTATTATACGTCGGCAACGATCTGTACATCCATTTATAAAAGTTAAGATCCATAAAATCAAGGGTTTGTCACATCAGTAAAATCGATCACATAAAATGGCAGACCACGTTAAGAGCTACACGCCGACTCAGACTGCTGCCGACGCATTTCATGTGGAGATGTTAGATCGCTTTACTAACAGACTGTTTGTTCAAAATGGCTCTGAGCACTATGGGACTTAACATCTGAGGTCATCAGTCCCCTAGAACTTAGAACTACTTAAACATAACTAACCTAAGGACATCACACACATCCATGCCCGAGGCAGGATTCGAACCTGCGACCGTAGCGGTCACGCGGTTCCAGACTGTAGCGCCTAGAACCGCTCGGCCACAGTGGCCGGCAGACTGTTTGTAATATGAAGTTTGTTTCTCGTCCTTCTGAAGAAGACTGATTTAAATCCGTTGATACCGTGGTTAAGGTTAACTGAAAACCACAATTTATTGTAAGTGGTAGGCTGTCATATTCACCTGCCAGTTCCCACGTTGTAGAACTTTAATGTACTGTCATAAGACGAACAAATAGAAGAGAATAAATTTTCGCTTACTTATGTCTTATTTTTCAGTGTGAGGACGAAATCTAAACAAGTAATTCAAAGTTTCACGGTACACTCAGAGAAATGGGATGCAATTATCAGGTTTCGATTGAAACAGTTCCAATAACAAGGTTTCATATTTATCTCTCGTTTCGAACCATTTCCCATTTTTTCTTGTTCTTGTTCTAGTTATTCTTGTTTAAACACAGTGCCAGAGTCAATGTTAGAAATGCTTTATCTGCATCTATAGCCATTTCCACCTATGTGGAAATACAGCATACACGAACAGCGTCTGCTTCAGAATTGAGGTTAAATTGACAAACTTGTTGCATCATGTGCAGGGTTGTTTACAAATACGTGGATAGATAAGAGGGACTCCGACAAACAATTTTGATTCTTTACAGAGGTCTTTAATCAGCCCTATAAACATTAGCAACCAGACATTGTTTACGATAATAAAGCATCTGACAAATAACGTCCTTCTGCTATTATGCTAACATCTTTCCTGCACGATTAGCCCGTTCTCGTCTGTACTCACCCGATTTTCTAGGATAGTTAGCATGTCCCCTTTCCTTCCCAGAAGCCTATGACAGCAGGAGATAACGCACTGCGCTAGCCCTTTGAGTCAACGGGCCGCAGCTCTGGGCTAGTGCTCGCCTCAGAGCCCTTAGTGGCGTGGCCCGAGGGCTTGCTAGCCAGTGGCGAGGGGTGGGGGTAATGCCTGTGGCAGCGGTCCACAGAGGATTCCGCGCGGGTCCACAGTGACCACCTGCCCACCATAGCGTCATATCGCCGCGCCTCACAAGCATGATGAAAGTGGATGTCGGCGCAACTGCGTCCCATTTGACTGCCGATGCAGTCTCTGCTCATGCTGTGATTCACAACGCACAATCAGCTGAGCCAACGGGCCCACGTATAGCCGGATGGTCGGTGCAAACTATCAGCTACACATCTCGGCTCGTGTGAGTGTGTGGAATGAAAAATGGTAATTCTGTGTGCAGTCTGCAGCCCTTGATTCTCCTAGTCGGCAGATCTGGTGACCGCTAACTGCGTGTTCCTCTCTGCTACACTATCTGCCAGAAAATCAGAGAAGTCGTAGCTACTGATACCTCGATTGTTCATCCAACCGGTCCATCCTTGAATGTGGTTCTTAACACGCCGTCGTACAAGGCAATAAAAAAGCGAGCAACGTCATACAAAGAAGGCTTGCACGAATGGATGTCATAGTTGCTGGTGACTCTTCCAGGTTGTATGGCCGTGGTCCACAAAACTTTTCGGTTCCTGATATTTCTTCCGGAGCTCCGTTGGACATATTCGGAGGTGCTCCTGACAATGCTGAGCCTTGTCGACTGACGAATCGGACGTCGGAGTGCGACTTAAGTGGCTCAAATGGCTCTGAGCACTATGGGACTCAACTGCTGTGGTTATCAGTCCCCTAGAACTTAGAACTACTTAAACCTAACTAACCTAAGGACATCACACACATCCATGCCCGAGGCAGGATTCGAACCTGCCACCGTAGAAGTCCCACGGTGCCGGACTGCGCGCCTAGAACCGCGAGACCACCGCGGCCGGCTGCGACTTAAGTAGTGCGTAATCTAGTTCACATGTGTTCAGCAGAGATGACACTTGTCAGATAAAACTTGACTACCTGCCATGGATGAAAATTTTATCTATGTATTTTGCACCGCAACCGTCCATATATCGACTAAGTTTCATGGCTTCTTCTTTTCTGTTGAAATTATTCTGATGCTTATATATTTCGGTGGCTTCTCTATATAGCAGTGGATAATAGTTTGTTGTTGTAGGTATAATTTTGTTTTCATAAAATTTCACTTCGTAATTTCCCGACTGAAAATTCTGCTGGTTTTTCTGTTTTCACTACTCGGCAAAGACTTTTGTGTTCTTTCAGTCTTGTATTAACGCTTCTCTTGTTAGTTCCAGTGTAGACTTTTCCACAAGTACACGGAATCTTACACACTCGACATGCCGATAGAAGACGGTGTTTATACTTTACAGTTAGGAGTGCTTGTCATATTTTCCTAGTCGGTCTAAAAATCGGCTTGCTGTCATATTTCTGTAAAATCTACCGCTCTGACGAATTACTTTTTGGATAAAGAAGAGAGAAACCGAGTTCTTCCATCGCTGTGTTTTATCGTTGACCTTTGGACTACTACTATTTGGCCGCAGATCCTATTTACATCTTTGCCTGAATAGCCATTTCTCCCAAAAATCTGATCATATGCTGTAATTCAGCGTACAGGTGTTCCGGTGTGCAAATTCTTTTATCTCTCAACAAGACTTTTAATGACACCTCTATTTCGTTGTGTGTGACGGTTGGAGTTCTTACCGAAAGATATAATGTTTCAAATCAACATCAGCTCAAATGGTTCAAATGGCTCTGAGCACTATGGAACGTAACTTCTGAGGTCATCAGTTGAAAAAAATGGTTCAAATGGCTCTGAGCACTTTGGGACTTAACTGCTGAGGTCATCAGTCCCCTAGAACTTAGAACTACTTAAACCTAACTAACCTAAGGACATCACACACATCCATACCAGAGGCAGGATTCGAACCTGCGACCGTAGCGGTCGCGCGGTTCCAGACTGTAGCGCCTAGAACCGCTCGGCCACTACGGCCGGCCAACATCAGTCCATCTCATAACTGAAACATCCAAGAAGAATATTGGGTTAACATTTTTAATTTCCATCGCAAACTAGGTATTTCGATTTGTATCATCTAGATAATAAAATGATACTTCTAAAGCTTTTTACCATGTAACTAAATCACGGATGTCTCAGCCACAAATCGGTACCACCGACATGGTTTCTGAATTGCTTTTTCTAGAGCTGATTGTTCGAATTTTTCCATACGAAAAATAACATATCTGTTTCTTCACTGTATTCTATTCAATCTGAATTAGAGAAATTAAATACCCCAAATTACACACTAAAGACACCACAGGAGATTTTGATACATGCTTGGCCAATGTGAAATATAATGTTTTTTGCTTGGTGCTGAACACTTACCGCAAATTTTCCTCTGCATGTAAGGAGTAACGAAATGACTATTTGCCCTTTGTGAATACGAATACAGTATCTAATGAAAAGCCTCGGCACATTTATTGTTCGTCGTCTCAGAGGTGCAACACTAATAATGGGCATGATACGTAACAACTTCGTTTCTTGAGAGGATCCACTTTAGACCTTCCAGTAGGGCAGTGCAGAAACTCTGTATTATATTCTTATATCCAAGACGCAATGACATGTATTTTACGGACAGGACCATTATGATGTTGAAACAAAAAAGTCGATTGTCTAAAGTGATTCAGTGGCCATCTTCTTTCTCTTTACCGTCGTGCACAAATAATGGTCCGAATATAAACAAAGAGTCATAGCCTCTGAGAAACACATAAACTCCGCTGAATTTCAGTGGCGTTACAACAATCACAGAGAAATACTGCACGCCCCAAATTCCTAAATCTAAACGCATCTAACAGAAACTTCATTTACCACCACTTTGCACTGCAAATGTTTTTGGGATCCGTGACAAGATTATTTGAATATCCCTAAGACACTTAAAGAATTCTTTCTTAGAATCAATGGGTTTCTAGACAATAGACAGGACGCCAAAAAGCGCCTTATAAAGGAATGCGTAGCGGGCGACAATTTAGGCTGCCAAGTATATTCTTTGCAATATGAAGGGGACGAACTTTGTATGCAGGATGAATAATAGTAAAACCGACAAACTGCAGGGTCAGATTCCTGACTCGGGAGGAAAAAAGTCCTGTGTACATGTGTCCGGAAATGTATCAGTGTCACGGTAGACGGCACAGACGAATGACAGTTCGTCAGACCACTTACCGTGTGTTCCTTGTGTATTGCAGGCTGTGTGATTGACACAGCGTACTGTAAGCAGCAGAATGGTCCGGTATTCATGTCGGGAACAAGCCGAGATGGTGTTTGTGCAAGGCCAAGCAGATGGGAACGGTCGAGAGGAAGCACAGCTATACCAAAACAACCGCTACTATCACTATCGCCTGCAATCCCATGAAGAACATTTTGAACATCTGTTGTGACATGGTTGCCATGCAACTCTGTAGATTTGTCGTCGTTGCACGCACACCATCCGTTTCTGGACACGTTTTCATAGGACTTTTTTCCTCCGTTTCCATTCAGGAATTCGTCCCTGCAGTCTGTCAGTTTTATTAAACTTCGCCCTGTACATAGTCTCTCTTATTCTGTACGTCACCGTTGATTGATATTTAATTTTGTGCGAAGTAATATGGTCAGCGATAGCTGACAAAGATATTTGATGCTTGGCTCTATGAACATTCCAGAACTGTGGAAAAATTTAAATCCAAGGGTTACATTGATCTTCGTAAGGTTTTGTGTTTGACGCTTACACCACAGTAAATCTCACTGATAGTGTATACTGTTCCGGGCGTGAAGGAGCGCCTGGTCCCCGGCACGAATCCGCCCGGCGGATTTGTCTCGAGGTCCGGTGAACCGGCCAGTCTGTGTGGATGGTTTTTAGGCGGTTTTCCATCTGCCTCGGCGTATGCGGGCTGGTTCCCCTTATTCCGCCTCAGTTACACTATGTCGGCGATTGTTGCGCAACCAAGTTCTCCACGTACGCGTACAACACCATTACTCTGCCACGCGAACGTAGTGGTTACACTCGTCTGGTGTGAGACGTTCCCTGGAGGGGGGGGGGGGGGTCCACAATAACCCTGGGTTCGGTGTGGGGCGGCGGAGGGGTGAAGTGGACTGCGGTAGTCGTCATGGTGTTGTGGACCACTGCGGCTGCGGCGGGGACGGAGCCTCTCCGTCGTTTCTAGGTCCCCGGTTAACATACTATACATACAATGCAATAGTGTATACTGTGTCCCGACTCCTATTGATACGATGAACGATAGTCCTTCACACATTGCTGGACGCCGTATTGTTCCTAAATTTTTCCAAGGACATTATTGTACCGTCTCATCTACCCAACTTTTTCACGAGTATCGGCGAGTCCTTGTGAACGGCAGTTAGTCTTGCAAACTAAACGGCAGATTATGCCCTACAGCCGTTGGTCGACGATCCAGAAACAACTGCCTCCTGGCAATATGTCAAGAAGTGGCCACGAATATCTCAGCATATAGCATTCTTCATTAAGTGCCCGAAGTACCTTAATTTTGTCGGCAGTATTTAGGCCACCAGAGTCACTTCTTTTGTTTTACTTGCACCAAGACAGGTTTAGTTTTCACTTTTTTATTCATTCCACCTGCCGCCTTCTTTAATCAGGTTTATAGACTATTTATTTATTACGGTATTCTCATGCGTATCTAGAAATGCTTGTCCTGAGAATCCATTACACTGCATTTTGACATTACCGAAAGCAACTGGAAATAAAGTGACCTCAGCGAGATCTACATAGCTGAAGTTTGTTCAGTTGTCAGGCTTTTCAACGTATACTGTATCGTTTTCTTACCATGACCTGTTGTTTCGGCGCTGTTTTTCAATCACTTCAGGTGCGAAATTTCACATAATATTTCCGGAAAAGAGTTCCCAATCTTTCCTCGGTCGCTTCCTCACATAATCCTTATTGTGCTGCAGTTCCACCAGCTAGCGCAAAGTAAGCGGTATATCTGTCAGGCATCCGTCCTGAATTGCCATAACGACACCCTCTACTGCAGCTGCACAATTTAACCTCAGCAGTAGTGTACCAGTCGTTTGTAGACAATTAAAACTCATCATGGCTCATTGCGACAACATTCAGTTTTATGCCGCATACCAATTGCAATATACTCTAGAAGAACCCGGATATGTGTATCTCTGTTTACAAATCTTTAACATATTGCAGCGTGTCAGCAACTGTGAAATGTACAACAATTAAACAATTTTTTCAGCCTTCAGTTGCAAGGTAAGATTACCTTGCAACTGAAGGCTGAAAAAATTGTTTAATTGTTATCTCTGTTTACCTTCACTTCATCCGTTGATCCAAATGCGTCAGTCGTACAGAATAAATGCCATTTTCCGCGATAAAAGAGCGCGAAATAGGTATGAAATCTCGTGATGAAAAAGATATCCCTTCCAGGATTCATACCGTCCTCGAACTGTCTGGGTTGCTACACAGAGCAACATGCTCTTATGAATTCTTAATTCCAGCTGGCATGTCTGAACAAAAACTTGTGTGACTGGGGAGACTGAGACTGTCTTGGTTCTGTCGTATGCTGTTAAGAATCAGTTCGACTGGACAATTTGAGTGTTGTTTGGGAAGGTATCCTTCTTACATTTCGTCGAATGGGCGATTCTTTGTCCAACTAATCAAAAAATACAGCTTTCAAAGCTGTTTTTAATAAAATAAATCAATTAAAATGAATATGCACAAAATGTTCTAAGCAAAAATGGTGTTACATAAAAGTAGAGTAAGCACTTTTTATAGTTTATTTCGTATTTCTACAGTTTGAGGGATATTGTCAGTTTTTGCTGCTTATTTTTGTAGGTATCTAACAGTATCATTCGATTTGACTTTTTTCTGTTCCAATATTTTTAATTTTCAGTGTCAAAGTAGCGTTCTTGCAGGATGTTTTTCCAGCCGAGGCGATGTCGCAGATTTGATGCTTTACCGGAATCCTGATATTCACGGTATACTCGTGAAATGGTCGTACCAGAAAATCCCCACTTCATCGCTATCCCAGATATGCTGTGTCCTATCGCTCGTACGCCGACTATAACACCACGTTCAAACTCACATAAATCTTGATAAGCTGCCATTGTAGCAGCAGTATCCGGTCCACCAACTCCGCCAGACACTTGTTGTCTTATATAGGTGTTGCCGACCGCAGCGCCGTATTCTGCCTGTTTAAATATCTCTGTATATGCATACCTATAACAGTTTTTTGGCCCTTTAGTGTTTAAGAAGGACATGCTAATGAAACGTGCATGCCCTTCAGGTATTCAGTAAGCTATCTTCAAAAAATATTGATTAGACAGCTATTAAAGTACATACAGGTAAAAGAGACAAAAGCCGACCCAACTTGCTTTCCAAAATCAATTTGTAAGCGAACTGTGGCTCTTTTATGTGAATGTTATTGATAGCGGTCGCTGTGTCCCTGGAAGGCCACGCCAGCGTTTGATAGCTTTTTGTTTGAGATACGACACGTTTTCTATCAGGTTAAATTTAGTTCTTAAGACACGGTATGTGTCACCGAATGAGTTACATCCAAGTTGATAATTTTAGAATCTTGCCCCATCTTGGATAAATTTGTACAGAAGCCCATGCTAACAGAATATCCCAGCACGTCTGCCTTCTATATGGATGGTTGTCGCATGCTCCTAGCCGGATACATGCATTTCGAATTGACGTACTTCGGTTGCTTGTGTATCAATTTCAGTGATTAATTATTCAAGCAGCTTCGTATTTGACGTCACGAGGTTCGGTTGAACCATTTCCAGGTCCTCCTGACACAGAAATATCAGAGTTCATTACCAGAAACCGAATCCGGTATCTTTTGCGTAATTAGCCAGGAACGCTAACCACAGAACCACAAACAGAGGCGACCGTAACTCTGGTGCAATATGAGGATGCCACAGTCTTGGGCCTAATAATGTCGCCCAACTCGAATTCAGTTCTCAGCTAGAACTGATCGAATAAAATCATCTCGGTTTTCAAGCGGCTTCATTTCGAACGACAATGTCGATTTTTCGACAGCTATCTCCGCCATCGTCATCCGGAGTAGAGCTCCTTGAGCCGGGGCTCTTTTTTCTCCTTATTTTTTTTCCATTCCCCATGAAGAGGCTGTTGGTAGGAGGATAAAACCGCTCTTCAGCCGAAGATTTTACGTGTTTAATAGAAGTTTCAAATTAAATAAAAGAACACATTTGAATTTTTATGATTTTTAAAACTATTTAGATGATTTTATATTTCAGTCATAATATAATCACTAGCGATAATGCTCGTGCTGCTACGATGCAGATGTAATGATGATGCTCATTGTGCATGAAAATGATCATAACAAATTTTTTGTGGTGGCAATTTTCGCAGCAACTGTACACAAATTGCATTAGTTTAAACGAAAAACGCCTTCCGTATGAAGCACATTAAGTATTGACAAGGCATCTTCAGTTGGTGTCCTGAAATATTACACGATTTTTTCGTTTTCACATACAGTTCATTGAAATTTTTCTAGTAAAATGGAAATGTGTTTACAGATCAGCGTCTAATTCACTAATTCTAAGCCAGCTAGCTTTTTATCATGTGACAACCCGGTTGAAAGTTTGCAGCTTTCCTTGTGGTCACTCTATTTTCGAAATGTAACACTTTAAATGCTATTTGGTTCAAATGGCTCTGAGCACTATGGGACTTAACATCTATGGTCATCAGTCCCCTAGAACTTAGAACTACTTAAACCTAACTAACCTAAGGACATAACACAACACCCAGTCATCACGAGGCAGAGAAAATCCCTGACCCCGCCGGGAATCGAACCCGGGAACCCGGGCGTGGGAAGCGAGAACGCTACCGCACGACCACGAGATGCGGACTAAATGCTATTTTCTGTGTTTGTTGTCTAGAGTGTCATTCACTTTGTAAGTTTTGCGAACTTCCTCAGTTTTTTTTGATTTCAACTTCATTTTGCTCGAGTGTTTGTGTGTTTCTGTAATTTTTTTTATGTTTGTTTGTGTGTGTGTGCGTGTGTGTGTGTGTGTGTGTGTGTATGTGTGTGTGTGTGTGTGTGTGTATGTATGTTTGCTTAGGAGGGGAATGGGACTTGTGATCGACTATTAGGATTTCTGTTATGTGATCAGATCAGTGTAAGCAGTGAGTCACGCTCTCTTGGTCATTTAGTAGTAGCTCCTTTCCAAGTTTTGTTTTGTATGTTTGATCATTTTATTGTAACATTAGGAGGTGTCTTTCATTATTTATTCTAAGTATTTTCATTGCTTTTTTCTCTTAAATTTAGTGCAAAAGTCGGTTGCTTCTCTCATATTTGCAAGCTCTGATATTTTCTTTGTACCGGATATGATCATTTTCACAATGGGAGATCGAATTATGAATACGACCATGGCGTCTTGTGCAACCACAGATTGCGACTAAAAGATGGAGGAAGGAAAATGCAAGGATGGTGTGAGGTGGAGCATTGTGACTAGAGCTACGAAGGATATATGTCGGGACTGATTTCAACGTTTAATAGTCAGAGCTGAATGAATTTCCAGCGCGAATGAGTGTGATAAATGGATGTAGTGGCGCTACAGGGTACCTGGATTGGTGATTGGTGGATAGGACATTAGGTGTTGGGGTTGTTTGGGGGAAGAGACCAAACTGCGAGGTCATCGGTCTCATCGGATTAGGGAAGGATGGGGAAGGAAGTCGGCCGTGCCCTTTCAAAGGAACCATCCCGGCATTTGCCTGGAGCGATTTAGAGAAATCACGAAAAAACGTAAATCAGGATGTCCGGACGGGGGAATGAACCGTCGTCCTCCCGAATGCAAATACAGTGTGCTAACCACTGCGCCACCTCGCTCGGTAAGACATTAGGTGTCAGGACTAGGTTTTGTGATTAATGTACCGTGTCCGAAAGTGTTCCAAGAAGATACGAGTAGCCAGAATGAGATTTTCACTCTGCAGCGGAGTCTGCGCTGATATGGAACTTCCTGGCAGATTAAAACTGTGTGCCGGACCGAGACTCGAACTCGGGACCTTTGCCTTTCGTGGGCAAGTGCTCTACCAACTGAGGCTGTGGCTAAGCCATGTCCCCGCAATATCCTTTCTTTCAGGAGTGCTAGTTCTGCAAGGTTCGCAGGAGAGCTTCTGTAAAGTTTGGAACGTAGGAGGCTAGGTACTGGCGGAAGTAAAGCTGTGAGGATGGGGCGTGATTCGTGCTTGGGTAGCTCAGTTCGTAGAGCACTTTCCCACGAAAGGCAAAGGTCCCGAGTTCGAGTCTCGGTCCGGCACACAGTTTTAATCTGCCAGGAAGTTTCAAGATATGAGTAGTTGATCAGTTGGTACTGGATGAGAGGTGATGAATGTAGCCGGATGTGGAAGGTGAGGCCGAGTACATGTCTTTCCAGGATCTCTATGGATTTGTAGAATTCAGGAGAAGCAGAGATAAAGGCAATGTTGGCATTAAATATGGTGGGAGAAAGAGGGATTTATAGGTGAGGATAATCTTCATGGGCTAGCTCAACATTCCTCTTACAGACGTCAGGCAGCAGCGCCTGAACCTTTCAGACCGAGCGACGTTATGTGGCGCATGGGGCCAGCGCCACGTTTGAAACTGCCGCTTCCGCCTTATTACAAGCGTCAAGCATTCGTCTTTATTTCGCCTTTGCATCCGTTCAAAGGACGGTTTCCAGACGCTGCTGCCTGTCCTATAGACGCAGTACACCGTATGAGCCCCAGCATACGAAATGACACAGCTCAGGCATGCCGCCGCAGATGATTCTCACGCTGTTGCAGTGACTGCATAGCCTATCACAGAGTATGCATTCAAAGGCATTCGAGGTAACACAACTTGTCATAATACTAGACGGGAACAGTAACACCATCGGGAGGTACTTACTGGCGCGCATGCGCCTAGTGGTCTCTGAGTTACTGTGCGGCGTGTTGCGGAAGTAGGTGAGGCCCATCTGCGCCTCCCGCTGCTTGGAGGCTGTCGCGCAGCTGCAGCACAGCCGGCACAGGGCGCGCTGGAAGTACAGCCGGAACCTGCTGGCACACATTCACAGGCTAGCATCACAACAGCTGGTCTACTGCAACACAACCCCTAAAAGGGGCGTTGCAAATACAGTCATAACATACAGACAGACAGTAATGGCAATGGTTCGCACAATAACTGAGACAACAGCAGCACAGATTATAAGAAGAGCACTGGGAGTACATCTAAATCTACATTTAAACACACATACTCTGTAAGCCACCTTACGGTGTGTGGCGGAGGGTACCTTGTACAACTACAAGGCATTTCATCTGCTGTTACACTTGCAAATAAAAGAAGGCCTGTATATATAGTGGTTTCGGAAATTCTCGTTACTTCTACGAGAGGGAAGTGTGTAGATAATACTTTGAATTGAAACCTAGTTCCGGAAACCCACTGTCTCCTTGATACAACCATTTGAAACCATGTTAATAACCCGCCCACTTTTTCAAGTAATTGACCACTCATTAATTGCCACAGAAATTGCTAGTGTACTCGTTGACGGGTTTTCTTCAACGTGATGCAGTACGGACTCTTCCAGTTCGGGTGTGCTGCGTCTTCTTGGAGCACCACAGCTACGGCTACAGACAGTGAAGGACGTAGCGTAATGGTGGCGAAAAGGGTCCGTGATAGACGTTGTGGAGAATGATCCTGATAAAGGCGACGAGCAGCTTAGACGTTACCTTTAGCTTTGCCATTTAGAAGGATCTTGTCGGTGTGTTCCGCAAACGTGTACTCAACCATATTGCTCACAGACACGTGAATGAGGCTCGAAGAAGGTCAGAGACGTAGGGCAGACATCAAATGACATCAGCCGATCCGACTTAAACATCTTCCCCCACTATGACTAGCCTGTTGCGTATCTATCCAGCAAACATGTTTCAAACGGCCATAGCATGGAATCGGTATGCCCCGCGGGGTAGCCGTGCGGTGTAAGGCGCCTTGTCACGGTTCGCTTGGCTGCCCCCGTCGGAGATTCGAGTCCTCCCTCAGGCATGGATGTGTGTGTTGTCCTTAGTGCATGTTAGTTTAAGTTAGATTAAGTAGTGTGTAAGCTTAGGGACCGATGACCTCAGTAGTTTGGTCCCACAGAACTAACCACAAATTTCCAATTTCCGACGGAAAATATTATGTACTCACCCCCCTCTACAAATCCTAGACGTCTGTAGCAGGAAATTCCGGACACCCTGTACGCCTCCGTATGAGCCCTAATTATTCGGTCGTATGTCCGTGGTCCGTACACGGAATGTACGTTGGCTCCAGCATAACCGTTCTCCAGACAGCTTTAAATGTCGGTTCACTAAGTCTTCTCAGTAGCGTTTCGGGAAAAGAACATCGTCTTCTCTCCAGCGATTCCCAGTTCAGTTCACGAAGCAGCTCCGTAATACTCGCGTGTTGATCGAACCTACTAGCAACAAATCTAGCAGCCCTCTTCTGAACTGCTTCGATGTCTTCCTATAATCCGACCTGGTACGGATCCCAAATATTTGGGCAGTACTAAAGAATAGGTGACATTAGCGACCTGTATGCGGTCTACTTTACAGATGAACCACACTTTTCCAAAATTCTCCCAATAAATCTTCCCTACCACAGTCCGCACAAGCTCGTTCGATTTCACATCGCTTTGAAACGTTACGCCCAGATATTTAAACGACGTGACTGTCAAGCGGGACACTATTAATGCTGTACTCCAACATTGCGTTTTTGTTTTTCCTCCTCATCCGCATTAACTCACATTTTTCTACATTTAGAGAAGGGTTCCATTCACTTCAGCTAAAACCAGCTGGCACACATGGCAGAACTAGCAACGCAGAAGTGCTGGTCAGCTACGACACAGACTGCAAGGCAGGCGTTGCCAGTACAGTAGTAATATGCAGGCACATAATGAGCGTAATGGATCGCACAGCAACTAAGGCAATTGCTGCACAGATTATAAAGAGTGCACTGGAACTACAAACCGAACCTGCTGGCACATATAGCGAGGCTAGTGACTGTAAAAGGATACACGACCTTGTTCTTATTCTTTTTCTTGTATCTTTGTCCCGCATCGGTGTAGGTCGGCATAGCTATGAATGGACGTGGCATGGTTAATTTAAGTGATAATCGAATGCACTTCCTGTGCCCACCCAACAACACCCAGGGACGGAATATGTGTTACACAACTGTCTTCATGTAGCGTTATTCATCTGAGAATGGGAGAAAGCTATCTAAACGTCCGCTAATAGTGTAACTGACGCGGGACTTGGCTTTTTTCCTTTCTTTTTTTTTCTTTGAGTCATCAGTCTTCTGACAGATTTGATGCGGCCCGTTACGAGTTCCTCTCCTGTGCCAACCTCTTCATCTCAGACTAGAACTTGCAACCTACGTCGTCAATTATTTAACGCATGTAGTCCAGTCTCTGTCTTCTCCTGCAGTTCCCCCTGCAGTTACCTCTAGTACCTCTGACGTTATTCCCCGATGTCTGAACACGTGTTCTTACAGCTTTCTTGTCAGTGTTTTCCATATAGTACTTTCCTCGTCAATTCTGCGGAGAACGTTACCTCATCAGTCAAGCTAATTTTCAAAATGGTTCAAATGGCTCTGAGCACTATGCGACTTAACTGCTGAGGTCATCAGTCGCCTAGAACTTAGAACTAATTAAACCTAACTAACCTAAGGACATCACACACATCCATGCCCGAGGCAGGATTCGAACCTGCGACCGTAGCAGTCCCGCGGTTCCGGACTGCGCGCCTAGAACCACTAGACCACCGCGGCCGGCCAGCTAATTTTCAACGTTCTTCCGTAGCATCACATTTCAAATGCTTCGATTCTCTTCTGTTCCAGTTTTCCCGCAGTCCTTGTTTCGCTACCAGAGAATGCTGTGCTCCAAATGTACATTCTCAGAAATTTCTTCCTCAAATTAAGGCCCATGTTTGATACTAGTAAAGTTTTCTTGGCCAGGAATGCCCTTTTTGCCAGTGCTAGTCTGATTTTGATGTCCTCTTGCTCCTTCCGTCATTGGTTATTTTGCTGCCTAAGTAGTAGAATTCCTTAACTTCATCTACTTCGTGACCATCAACCCTAATGTTAAGTTTCTCTCGTTTGTCTCATTTCTGCTATTTCTCATAACTTTTGTCTTTCTTCGATTTAATGTCAATCTATATTCTGTACTCATTAGACTGTTCATTCCATTTAGCAGATCCTGAAATTCTTCTTCACTTTCACTGAGGACAGCAATGTCATCAGCGAATCTTATCATTGATATCCTTTCAACTTGAATTTTAGTTCCTCTCTCGACCCTTTCGTTTACTTCCATCATCGCTTCTTCGATGTATAAACAGTAGGGGCGAAAGACTACATCCCTGTCTTACACCTTTTGTAATTCGAAGGCTTGGTTCTTGGTCGTCCACTCTGAATGTCCCTTCTTGGTACTTGTGCAAAGTGAATATTACTCGTCTTTCTCTATAGCTTACCCAATTTTTCTCTGAATTTTGAACATCTTGCACCATTTGACATTGTGGAACACTTTCTCCAGGTCGTCAAATCCCATGAAGGTGTCCTGATTTTTCTTTAGTCTTCCTTCCATTATCTACCACAATATCAGAATTGCCTCTCTGGTGCCTTTACCTTTCCTAAAGCCAAACTGGTCGTCATCCTCAATTTCCTTTTCCATTCTTCCGTATATTATTCTTGTGAGCAACTTGGATGCATGATCTGTTAAGCTGATTGTGCGATGATTCTCGCACTTGTGGCCTCTTGAAAGCTTCGCAACTGTGTGGATGATGTTTTTCCGAAAGCCTGATGGTACTCGTATATCTCCAGACTCATGCATTCTACACACGCACTTGAATTATTGTTTTGTTGCCATTTCTCCCCAATGATTTTAGAAATTGTTCTGGAATGTTATCCATCCCTTCTGCCTTATTCGATCTGAAGTCTTCCAAAGCTGTTATACTTCTGTTTGGAATAGTGGATCCTCTATCTCTTCCGAATCGACTCCTGTTTCTTCTTCTATCACGTCATCAGAAAACTCTTTCCCTTCATAGTGGTTTTCAGTGTGCTCTTTCCACTTGGGAACTAGCCAGGTATTCACCCAGTAGGATGCGGGAAACCGCCCAAAATCACGCCCAGGATGGCCCGTACACCTAGCTTCGTCGTTAATCCGCCAGGAGGATTCGATCTGGAGACGGTGCACCTTCTCCTCCAGGAAGCGGCGCTTTAACATGCGCGGCTATCCAGGCAGTTGTTAGGGAAACAGAGCATGACTTACATCGAACTCATTGAGTGCACAGTGGCAAAAGGCCAATGACGTTTACGACATTCGACGCATGTAAAATACAACCATATTGGTGCAAATGGCTCTGAGCACTATGGGACTTAACATCTGAGGTTATCAGTCCCCTACTTAAACCTAACTAACCTAAGGACATCACACACATCCATCCCGGAGGCAGGATTTGAGCTTGCGACCGTAGCGGTCGCGCGGTTGCAGACTGAAGCGCCTAGAACTGCTCGCCCACACCGGCCGGCTTATAACCATATTATTGGCTGCTAAATGTAACAGGGTGTGGAACTGGAAGTATCCAATGGTGAGCACATTATGAGGCTAAGGAGCATAATTGGTTTAGTCGATTTGTAACTCACAAAATGCTACAGTGCTAATTGTGTTAATACAAAATAGAGCAATGGCAACGATAAAAAAAGGAAATATTGCATTATACACTGAAGAGCGAAGTAAACTGGTACACCTGCCTAATATCGTGTAGAGCCCCCGCGTGCGCGCAGATGCGCCACAGCCCGACGTGGCATGGACTCGACTAATGTCTGAAGTAGTGCTAGAGGGAACTGACACCATGAGTACTGCAGGACTGTCCATAAATCCGTAAGAGTACGAGAGGGTGGAGATATCTTCTGAACAGTACTTTGCAAGGCATCCCAGATATGCTCAATAATGTTCATGTCTGGGGAGTTTGATGGCCAACGGAAGTCTTTAAACTCAGAAAAGTGTTCCAAGAGACACTCTGTAGCAATTCTAGACTTGTACCGCTGGAATTGCCCAAGTTAGTCGGAACGCACAGTGAAAATGAAAGGATGCAGGTGATCAGACAGGATGTTTACGTATGTGTCACCTGTCAGAGTCGTGTCTAGACGTATCAGGAGTTCCATATCACTCCAATTGCACACGCCCCCCACTATTACTGATGCTCCCACCAGCCTGAACAGTCCCCTGCTCACATGCAGGGTCATGGATTAGCCATATCCGTACACGTCCATCTGCTCGATACAATCTGAAACGAGTCTCGTCCGATCAGGCAACATGTTTCCGGTCATCAAGAGCCCAATGTCGGTGTTGACGGGCCCAGGCGAGGCGTAAAGCTTTATGTCGTGCAATTATCAAGAGTACAGGAGTGGGCCTTCGGCTCCGAAAGTCCATACCGATGATGTTTCGTTGAATGGTTCGCACACTGACACTTATTGATGGCCCAGTATTGAAATCTGCAGCAATTTCCGGAAGGGTTGCACTTCCGTCGCGCTGGACGATTCTCTACAGTCGTCGTTCGTCCCGTTTTTGCAGGATCTTTTTCCCGACGCAGCGATGTCGGAGATTTGATGTTCTTTCGGATTCCCGATATTCACGGTATGTTTTATCTGGTTCCTGATATTCACGGTACACTCGTGAAATGGTCATACAGGAAAATCGCCACTTCATCGCTAACTCGGAGGCGCTGTGTCCCATCGGCCGTGTGCCAACTGTAACACCATGTTAAAACTCACTTAATCTTGATAACCTGCCACTGTAGCAGCAGTAACCGATCTGACAACTACGCTAGACACTTGTTATATAGGCGTTGTCGACTGCAGCGCCGTATTCTGTCTGTTTACATATCTCTGCATAAGCATGCCTATACCAGTTTCTTTGGCGCTTCAGTGTATCTACAAATCCTATCTGCAGTGAAACGTAGTAATGGAAAATCTTTGTCCAACGTTGGGGTACTAAACATAATTACATACATCGAACATGATCCGCATCACAATAAAAAAACAGTTATGAACAGATTTCGAATAAGTCCCCAGCAATATTACCTTGTAGTGCGTAAGCAAAACTGTAGATATTCAAGAGAGGATAAGATGCACATGTTACAGAGACTGGTGTTTGTGCGTTTCAGTTCACAGAATGTGCGTGATAGTAAAATACTACGTTATGCACATCAAATAGATTAGCAATTTCAAGCGAAGCAACGGATGGTTGCATAACTTCAAACATAGTTACAGAACTGGAAGACTTAATACAACGGAACTTCGAACAAAACGTCACCTTAACGATGCACAACGAACTACGGAATCGGCCCGACAATTTGTAGACTAAATAAAGAAACTTATCCCATCGATTAGTAAGGAATTTTGTTTTCAACTCCGTTCAACTGGTATTTGAAGAGGAAATGCACATCAAAGGAATCCTAGAAATCAGAGGTACCAGAACAGTTTTATCAAGACCAATTACCATCAGTACCTTAACGCATTCTTATATACATATGCCCACAATTTATCGGGATGGTAAATTGCCTGAAAGTTATTTACTGTGCTGCGAGAAGTTGGAGGTGCTCTGCCCCCTACGATTCTTTTTCGTGTGCGCAATATTGGAAGGGCAGCAGGAAATATTTATGTCTCAGCAAGCAAGAGTTGGAGATTGGGCGTAACACAGTTACAACTATGGTTTGGACACTGCTTTCTGCCAAAAGCTAATCAAAATAATTTGCTTTTGCTTGACTCCTGGTATGCGTATAAAAATCATACTCCTTTAGAGCAAACTATCCTTCCTGAAAAGTGTGTGACATTGCAGTTCATACCACCTGGAACCACTGGACAAATTCAGCCTCTGGATGTTGTGTTTTTCTGGGGCTATAAAACATATTATCGCACTGTCTGCGGCTACGTCTTGAAGGTTAACCAGTTTCACGATAAGCTTCACGACAGTAAGTTTCGCATTCCGTTACATGCCACCTCATTTCATTAGTTCTCATCACCCCGTTATACCAATATGCTTCTGTATTCATACTCTACCAGTGGGTACCTCGCTGAACGTCCTGCGCGGTTTGTAATTTCCAAGGAGTTCGTCTACGATCTTGATGTCTCGAACCTACGTGATCACTGTGGCGCGCCATTTTTCATTCTGTGTATTTAACGGTTTGTTCTCAACAATTACTGAATGTCAAAGAAGTTCTTGTTGTGAAGTGTAATACATACGTCGCATAGGAGGTTGGTCTCTGCACCTAACGGATACTCTTTTTCTGTTGCCCTGCTGAGAGACGTTAGCAGATAATATTTTCCCTGTAATAATTATTAACACAGCACTTTCAAATGAGCCTTACTAAAGACTGAACTTACAACCTCGCATTGAGGGGTTCCTTGGTAGACATAATTTCTGTTTGGTGTAATGAACGGCAGCTTGCTCTAAATATAGAAAACTGTAAGTTTATGCAGATAATAGGAAAACCAGCCCTACAATTTTCAAATACTGTGTCAAAGGTCTGCTGCGTGACACATAGCTAGGCGTAACGTTGCAAAGTGATATGAAACGGAGCGAACATATAAGGGGGGGGGGGGGGGGGATAGGGAATGATCGACTTCGGTTTATCAGGTGAGTTTTAGGAAAACGTAAATCTACAGAGGAGACCGTCAGCTACTTTCTATTTTTATTGTATACGGCGAATGAATTGCTGTTAAGTCTTTAATTTATTACCGTTTGTTTTATTACCGCTACCATAATTCAATTCTTATATTATTACTTGACAGAAATGTCAAAAAAATCTTGAATCTGTTAAGGCAATGAAGCATTGTACGACATTCCTACGTCACTACGTAAAAATATTTCTAGACTGGGACTGGTGTCGTTCTGCAGTATAAAGTACGTCCCGCAACGACAGCAAGGAACTACCATATAGTCCAGGTGGAGGCAAGTCTTGCGCGCTAAACCGTACCTAATGGACGACATACAGCAACTGGGTCCGACATTATCGTCTCGGCAATGCTGTACAAATTTTTATGCTACGTGCTTGTTGGTCGTTTCTGTTTGCATTGTGATTAAAACCACTGATCACATTTTTTCCATTTTCTATAATAAAACAATATTTCAAACCAATGCAAATTTTAAAAATAAAAGTTACTTCATTTTTTAAAAAAAGGTGTGTTTAGAAACGAAAGACTTTAGCACTGTTGCTACGGTTAATTGATGTTTCCGTTTTTTTTGTCGGTTATTCGTAAAAAATTAAAAAACACGTTTTATAACCGAAACCAAACATACACCGAAAACTAAAATATGGATAGCGGTTTTAACCGATTGGTTTTTCCCATCCCAACTCCCCATGTCGAAAACAGCGCATTAACAAGCATGGGTGGTTCAGAAATTAGCTGGTAGCAAAATCTGTAGCTTTGTAAGACTTGATACGATCAAGTATGCGGATTGCGCGATCTTAAACTGCATTGTAAAATTTATTTATGTGGATCACACATTTATAAAATGATGACCGGATTCGATTGCTCAAGCAGTCATCTTCAAAAATGGTTCAAATGGCTCTGAGCACTATGGGACTTAACATCTGAGGTCATCAGTCCTTTAGACGTAGAACTACTTAAACCTAACTAACCTAAGCACATCACACACACCCATGCCCGAGGTAGGATTCGAACCTGCGACCGTAGCAGCAGCGCGGTTCCGGACTGAAGCGCCTAGAACCGCTCGGCCACCGCGCCCGACTCAGTCATCTTCAGATAATTAAACATCGTTACAGTGAGTAACTCATTACACGTAGTAAAAACACTTTCTGATCCACAGAAACTATTTCGACACGGTACATTTCATGATTGGAAATGGAAATATCATATGGCTAGGTCCTCCCGTCGGGTAGACCGTTCGCCTGGTGCAAGTCTTTCGAGCTGACGCCACGTCGGCGACTTGCGTGTCGATGGGGATGAAATGATGATAAGGACAACACAACACCCAGTCCCTCAACGGAGAAAATGTCCGACCCAGCCGGGAATAGAACCCGGGCCGTTTGGTATGACCACTCAGCTACCAGTGGCGGACATTTTACGACTCAATACGTGTTTGCACTACAAGTGACGATTTACTTGCTGTAACGATATTTTAAAGAGCGGAAGACGATTGCTTGAGCAGTCGAGAGCGATCATCATTTTCTAACTGTGCGGTCAAGAAAAATAAATTTTATAGTGATAATCTGTGCGAACACACAAATTTGTCGGTCAGTGGTAATTGGCCGAGAGGGCGAGGCATAGAGTTCGGAATACCAAGATTGTATGTGTCGTTTAGGATGGCTTACTGAATCATATTTTCTTACAGCAATGGAAACACTTCAAGGTCACAACCGGTTGTAGAGTATACACTCCTGATGTATACAGTCCACAACAACTACTAAGAGAGATGTTCGCAAAGTAAGGTCCGTATAGGCGTGAAATGGATACCACTGTGAAAATCCGACGAAACAGATGTGTTGGGCAGTGTCTTTCGTGTGCCTGTCGATCGCTTCAGTCGCTCTTTCCAGTTCAGAGCTCAAAGTGATTACGTAGAAAGGCCTAAAACAACGGTGTCTCCCGCCAAGTATATGACTCTGGTGACAGATTTCGCCTGAAGCTATTCAACTCACATTAATAAATGTCGTACGTTTCTTTCTTCAAGACAGTTTTCAGCCGCATTCTGCAGGGGCAAAGAAGACATTCCTGCAGCGTTTTCGATGGGAAGTGCTTGATCACCCACAATACAGCCCTCAATTGGCTCCCTCCGTTGTTCATCTCTGCTCACCTGAGCCGCTGGCTACGAAGACAACATTTTGGCATAAACAACAAAAGGCAGACCAGCGCTAGAGAATAGGCAGCTGCTTCTTTGTGTCAAGGTTTCTGGAATGTTTGTACAACGCCATGACAAATATCTAAATCGGAGCGGCGACTATTAAGAGAGGTTTTCTTTAAAGTAAGTACCGCCATTAGATTGCTTTTTATTTGCAGTGTTATCATGATTTCGGCTTCAAAATGCCATTATCAAGTTTTTAATGTTAAACAGTGCCTAAGATGGCAGATGATTGACCCTTAGACAATGTGTCTAATAGTGTATTTTAAATACGACAATACGCCATCTTAGGCACTGTATAACATTAAAACACTTGATAATGGCATTTTGAAGCCAAAATCATGATTCTGTAAATGTAACAAAATGGTTCAAATGGCTCTGAGAACTATGGGACTTAACATCTGAGGTCATCAGTCCCCTAGAACTTAGAACTACTTAAACCTAACTAACCTAAGGACATCACACACATCCATGCCCAAGGCAGGATTCGAACCTCCGACCGTAGCGGTCGCGCGATTCCAGACTGAAGCGCCAGAATCGCTCGGCCACTCCGGCCGGCGTAAATGTAAGACTGCAAATAAAAAGCAGTCTAATGGCGGTACTTGCTTTAAAGAAATATATTATGACTGTGGCCCCACTGTATGAAAAAATTATTTAGAGAGGTAGCTGGAAGGTGTGGCTGACTGTTGCGAATATAAATTTATGGTTTTCACTGTGGTTTTCATTTCGCGACCGATCGGACCTTATTTTCCGAACAGCCCTCGTATTATATGGGTTCTATGATACGTGGGCCAAGGAATGGAAGTACTCTTTTCGTTTATAGTGGACCTGATGATGGCGCAAGTGTTGCGCAGAAACTGGTCCTTTGTAAGAAATTTCTTTGATGATACGGCTGTAGTGGTTAGTTTTCTTTACTTATATCATCAGCCGCTGTCCCACGTTCATGAGAACGATGGACTTCCACAAACAGGTGGAGGAAGTGCAGCAGAATCATTAACGGCATGTGATGTCGCATGCATCACGTGACCTCTGTGGCAGCTGCAACACGGGTCGCAGAGGTCGCCCTGTAAGTACAGGCAGAAACCGCGAGAACGCGTGGTTGGCCTTGCACTACGCAGCAGCTGCGGCAGAATGGCAGACGTAGCGCACAGCTGCGTTCAATGCGTGATTAACAGTCTCATGTGCTACAGTGTAATGTCTGACACGATACAGATCAGCGAGAGGACGCAGCATTCAGAACGTATTACCTGAACTAATAGCGAGAAGCAAGTGTTATCATCTCCTGCTGCGTCAGGCTAGCCTTAGAAGCAAGTTACATATCTTTTCGAATGTAGATCAAGCAGCATTACTAACAAAACTGTTGTAATTTCCACGCTTGAAATTATATTTTGGCTAAAATGTTACGTACACTACTGGCCATTAAAATTGCCACACCAGGAAGAAATGCAGATGATAAACGGGAATTCATTGGACAAATATATTATACTAGAACTTACATGTGATTACGTTTTCACGCAATTGGGGTGCATAGATCCTGAGAAATCGGTACCTAGAACAACTACCTAAGGCCGTAATAACGATCTTGTTACGCCTGGGCATTGAGTCAAACAGAGCTTGGATGGCGTGTACAGGTACAGCTGCCCATGCAGCTTCAACACGATACCACAGTTCATCAAGAGTAGTGACTGGCGTATTGTGACGAGCCAACTGCTCGGCCACCATTGACCAGACGTTTTCAGCTGGTGAGAGATCTGGAGAATGTGCTGGCCAGGGCACCAGTCGAACATTCTCTGTATCCAGAAAGGCCCGTACCGGACCTGCAACATGTGGTCGTGCATTATCCTGCTGAAATATAGGGTTTCGCAGTGATAGAATGAAGGGTAGAGCCACGGGTCGTAACACTTCTGAAATGTAACGTCCACTGTTCAAAGTTCCGTCAATGCGAACAAGAGGTGACCGAGAAGTGTAACCAATGGCACCCCATACCATCACGCCGGGTGATACGCTAGTATGGCGATGACGAATACACGCTTCCAATGTACGTTCACCGCGATGTCGCCAAACACAGATGCGACCAACATGATGCTGTGAACAGAACCTAGATTCATCCGAAAAAATGACGTTTTGCCATTCGTGCACACAGGTTCGTCGTTGAGTACACCATCGCAGGCGCTCCTGTCTGTGATGCAGCGTCAAGGGTAACCGCAGCAATGGTCTCCGAGCTGATAGTCCATGCTGCTACAAACGTCGTCGAACTGTTCGTGCAGATGGTTGTTGTCTTGCAAACGTCCCCATCTGTTGACTCAGGGATCGAGACGTGGCTGCACGATCCGTTACAGCCATGCGGATAAGATGCCTGTCATCTCGACTGCTAGTGATAAGAGGCCGTTGGGATCCAGCACGGGGTTCCGTATTACCCTCCTGAACCCACCGATTCCATATTCTGCTAATAGTCATTTGATCTCGACCAACGGGAGCAGCAATGTCGCGATACGATAAACCGCAATCGCGATAGGCTACAATCCGACCTTTGTCAAAGTCGGAAACGTGATGGTACGCATTTCTCCTCCTTATACGAGACATCACAACAACGTTTCACCAGGCAACGCCGGCCAACTGCTGTTTGTGTATGAGAAATCGGTTGAAAACTTACTTCGTGTCAGCACGTTGTATGTGTCGCCACCGGCGCCAACCTTGTGTGAATGCTCTGAAAAGCTAATAATTTTGCATATCACAGCATCTTCTTCCTGTCGGTTAAATTTCGCGTCTGTAGCACGTCATCTTCCTGGTGTAGCAATTGTAATGGCCAGTAGTGTAGCTGCGTTGATATATTTTGTTAATATCTGGGCATGCTTCGGTTATCAGCCATTTTCAATAAGCAGACGTAACGTGCTGTGGCCGTACTGTATTTAAGTTAAACATTTCTAATTTTTTTTTGTATTTAACTATGTCTTTCATAAAAATAATCGTGTGAAAGATTGTCGTTACCAATTGAGAATGTGACGGTCCACTACAGAACTACATTTTGAAATTGTGACCTCATCCGACTCGATCTTTTGGTATTAAAATATCAATGCAGCAATCTCTATTAACAGGATGATGCAGCTGCCCCTGCTGATGTCGTTCTATGCAGCCCGACATGACAGAACAATGTCCCCGTTCGCTTTGGAGATGTGAAGCGCATTGCCAAAATGTCGTAGAATAACTGGCAAAGTATACGAAGACATCTTAGACCTATTGTTCTAATGTTGTTTATTAAATTACACTGGTGTCCGAAATGAAAGCAATAACGGAAATTTTGCAAGGTTGCGTTTATTTTGCACAAAACGGTATAAACAGGTGATAGTAAAGTAGAAACATTGTAAAGAATATAGAACGTAAACAACTGCAACATGCATAACGAAAGTGAGAACATAATGGATTAGCACTTTCATTATGACAACCAGTTAATGCACTCAGTATGGAGTGTGACCACTTCTGGCAGCAGTACAGGCCTGACGGCAACGAGGCATGCTGTGAATGATATCAACAATCTTATTCCTCCTGCAGAGCTGCTCGCAAGTCTTGGAGAGTGACTGGTAGATACTGACGTGATACAACCAGTCTCCTAAATACATCCCAGGCATGCTGTGTGGGATTCAGATCGAGAGTGTGAGCAGACTGCGCCGTGCGTGCAATGTCTTCCGTTTCCAAAAAAACATCAACCACCAGTGCTCCATGTTGTCGAGCATTACCGTCATTCAGTACGAAAGATGGGCCTACAGCATCTGGCAACAACAGCACATGATGTACGAAGATATCGTCACGATACCTGACAGCCATTAAACCTTGCCAATTCACCCGTACAATTTCATGAAGAGGCATTCGAGTGGTAAACATAATCTCCGCCCATACCATTAAGGATCCGCCCTGATATCGAACTCTTTCCACAATGATTGTGTCCCTAAATCGTGTTCCACGTTCCCTCCAGATGCGAATCCGCCGAGAATCACTCTCAAGACCAAATCGGGACTCATCTATGAAAAGAACACTGGCCCACTGTTCGATAGTCCAGGTGGCATGCCGACGACTCCAATCTAGTCGTTCCCTTCTGTGAAGACGCGTCAGAGGTACACATACAGCAGGTCTCTGACGATAAAGGCCACTCTGATTAAGCCTTCTGTACACCATTTGCCTCGATACAACACGTCCAGTGGGTGCTGCGAGGTCAAATGCCAGATGCCGTGCAATGCTAAGGCGCTATCGTTGTGCTCTTACAGCCAAATAACGGTCATCTCTTTCTGATATCACGTATGTCGGTCCTTCGGTGGTTTTCGGGATACAGCTGCGTTCTCATAAACTGTCGCCGCATCCGAGAAACAACAGAACAATTCATATTACGCCTTCGGGCCACATCAGTTTGCAACTGTCCTGCTTCCATTTATTCTGTAGTCCTCCACCGCAGTCTGGTAGACGTCTTCTCTGTGCCATTCTGCACCATCTGTGACTGTGCACACAGCGATTCTGGATGTGTGACGATCCGGGAACACTAACTCATTGAGCATGGTTGCCCGTTGACAGGAATTCCATCTTCTTGCAGAATACGATCGTACGGACATCTGTTGACAGTTTGTATGATTATATTGTGAACTAGACACGGGACGGGAAAATAGCGGTTTGTTGCTTTAGTTTTGGATACCAGTGTATTTTAGCATATTAACGTGGCGAGTCATATATCAATCTTTTCATTTGGTTATATACCGGAAAGATGTTACTTCCATGCTTCTCATTTTGATATTGCCTCTTAATTTCGTGGTGAAACACGCTTTATAAGGTAACGTTTCTGAAACATATACGAAGGTTAATTACTGTAAACGGAATAAACTTACAAAGACATCTAAAACCCTTATGACTACATCACCAGTTACACAGAGAAGATAGGAGACACTTGGATACGTATGGCAGAGGTAAGTTACATCTTGATCCTAAAATACTGTGTAACTCATAGCCAAGCCTCATTTATATTTTTCCCTACCTCAACTGGTAAAACAGAAATGCTTATAGGACCTCTTTGTTGTCTCTTTATCCGTCTTTCTGTCCGTGTGTTTGTCCGACTGCTGCAAACTCTCTTGAATCAGGAGTGGCTAGACTTATCAAGTAGAAATATATGTCACATACTGCGGTCTATAGACCCCTGGCAGTGTAATAAATGTAAGCTTCTAAGTCAATGCAACCAAAAGATACGACCATTTAGGTTGAAAGGTCTCTGTTGGATTCCTTTCATGTTGAATTATTCAAATTTGTTGTCTTTTACGGCATAAATTCCTCTTCTAAATTTACTGTGGCGTTTCTGACTATCTGGGAGGAGACTGAGTAGTGGAACGTGTTACTTTTACACACAAACAAGAACGATCTGTCACACTACTACACTTTAAAACACAGTTAATATGTAATTCATGTCACACAGTCTCATACGGAACCTACATCCGCTTTCTTTTATATACTGTATATGATAAGATACTGTCATCCCCCTTCCCTTCTGTGTGAGAGGATGAATGATCAAATGTGTTTGTAGTTGCATGCTTGAGGGTAGCAGACAAGGCTGTCTGCCAGAGAACAGTAGGACCAACGTCGGAACAGGTAGCTACGCTTTCTAAAAGCAAAGAGGTTTCCATCCTTAGTATGGTCCTGTCCGTCCGTTGTCATGTTGGTATAGGAAGCTGCCCCTCTGGCCACTTCCGTTTGTCTTTGTGAGCCACCCTCAGGAAGCACGCTCGGTAGTAGGGAGTTGCAGTCTGGCGGTGGCGAGCGTCTGAAGTGGTAAGATCTCCGGCTAAGCGCGTGTCTGCTAAGTCCATAGGACAATGGATTTCTTAAGTTCAGCCTAACTGAAAATTTAATCACCTCTATTTCAGGTTTAGCCCTAAAATATCTAATGTTATCTTAAATTGCAGCGCAGTATAATTCTCGTGTGAAGTTCAGATTATTTTCCGGTAGTTGCTTTGTTACTACTTTATGAGTAAAGTGGAACCACGTGTTGATCAGTAACTCTAACTAAGATCAATCTTAAATGCCAATGCTCGTGTGATTATAACGTCTCGTCTTAGCAATATTTTCAATATAGCAACTTTTCTTTATGTTCAACCCACGTGGGGTGTACTTTGTGAGACCAGTACCACGTGCTTATATAACTGTTTGACCCGTCAGGTTAACAGCGCGGAGATTTCACAAAGAGTTAATATGAATTTAGTACACCAGTATGTGGTAATTACATGGCGGACAGGATTGTGCTTCGAATGTAATTTCTTTGGGCAAAAATTTGAATCTGTTTGTAGTGGTTAACTTTCTCTTGCATGCGTTTCAACGTTCTTTGTGTGTTGTTTTATGAATGCAGTGTTGTATGCAGACTCCCAATCTTGGCTCCATATTTGATGTGTTCCGTAAGATTTTCACCATCCTAAATAAGGCACCAGCTTGTCACGAATAAAATTTAATATGCTGAAATTTCAATGACCAATCTTAAAAATAAATTTCCAAATATAAACTGATTTCTTTCTTTTTATTTAAATTCTCCTTTATATATATATATATATATATATATATATATATATATATATATACACTCCTGGAAATGGAAAAAAGAACACATTGACACCGGTGTGTCAGACCCACCATACTTGCTCCGGACACTGCGAGAGGGCTGTACAAGCAATGATCACACGCACGGCACAGCGGACACACCAGGAACCGCGGTGTTGGCCGTCGAATGACGCTAGCTGCGCAGTATTTGTGCACCGCCGCCGTCAGTGTCAGCCAGTTTGCCGTGGCATACGGAGCTCCATCGCAGTCTTTAACACTGGTAGCATTCCGCGACAGCGTGGACGTGAACCGTATGTGCAGTTGACGGACTTTGAGCGAGGGTGTATAGTGGGCATGCGGGAGGCCGGGTGGACGTACCGCCGAATTGCTCAACACGTGGGGCGTGAGGTCTCCACAGTACATTGATGTTGTCGCCAGTGGTCGGCGGAAGGTGCACGTTCCCGTCGACCTGGGACCGGACCGCAGCAACGCACGGATGCACGCCAAGACCGTAGGATCCTACGCAGTGCCGTAGGGGACCGCACCGCCACTTCCCAGCAAATTAGGGACACAGATGCTCCTGGGGTATCAGCGAGGACCATTCGCAACCGTCTCCATGAAGCTGGGCTACGGTCCCGCACACCGTTAGGCCGTCTTCCGCTCACGCCCCAACATCGTTCAGCCCACCTCCAGTGGCGTCGCGACAGGCGTGAATGGAGGGACGAATGGAGACGTGTCGTCTTCAGCGATGAGAGTCGCTTCTGCCTTGGTGCCAATGATGGTCGTATGCATGTTTGGCGCCGTGCAGGTGAGCGCCACAATCAGGACTGCATACGACCGAGGCACACAGGGCCAACACCCGGCATCATGGTGTGGGGAGCGATCTCCTACACTGGCCGTACACCACTGGTGATCGTCGAGGGGACACTGAATAGTGCACGGTACATCCAAACCGTCATCGAACCCATCGTTCTACCATTCCTAGACCGGCAAGGGAACTTGCTGTTCCAACAGGACAATGCACGTCCGCATGTATCCCGTGCCACCCAACGTGCTCTAGAAGGTGTAAGTCAACTACCCTGGCCAGCAAGATCTCCGGATCTGTCCCCCATTGAGCATGTTTGGGACTGGATGAAGCGTCGTCTCACGCGGTCTGCACGTCCAGCACGAACGCTGGTCCAACTAAGGCGCCAGGTGGAAATGGCATGGCAAGCCGTTCCACAGGACTACATCCAGCATCTCTACGATCGTCTCCATGGGAGAATAGCAGCCTGCATTGCTGCGAAAGGTGGATATACACTGTACTAGTGCCGACATTGTGCATGCTCTGTTGCCTGTGTCTATGTGCCTGTGGTTTGTCAGTGTGATCATGTGATGTATCTGACCCCAGGAATGTGTCAATAAAGTTTCCCCTTCCTGGGACAATGAATTCACGGTGTTCTTATTTCAATTTCCAGGAGTGTGTATATATATATATATATATATATATATATATATATATATATATATATATATATATATATATATATATATATATTACCGGTTCTTGTATGACTATTAAAAGATTATCATTAATGTTAGTCTGTTTGGGAATTTGGTAAACCTGGACTAGATACCTGATGAAACAGTTGCTTAGTAATGCAAGATTGACTTCCCCAGACAGCTCACAGCTTTGAACACGGTTTCATTGGCTATTAGCACCGATTTCATCGTACCAAATTAAAGTAACAACTTTACACATGGCGACCCTGTTCTGTGATTCCGCTAGACTCTGGAATCTCTGAAACGTTAGATTGCGAGCGTGTTATAATCTTAATTTTTTTTCCCTACAGCGCTCAAACAACTTCTGCGTTGTTCTGAGCAGACTTTCAAAAGATTCACGGTGTTGTTGATCGGCGTTGCGTTGTTTGTCTTGTTTTGTTTTCTATATTTGTGTGTTTTATATGTGTGTGTTTTATATATGTGTGTGTTTTTTGTTCTCGCTTGTACATTTCACTGTTTCGATCAAAGATAAAAATTTGTTTTGCGTGTGAAAAAGTGCGTACTAGGTTGGGTATCTTTCGTGTGACTGTCGTAATTTTTGGGGGACACATTTATTTTGATTAGTGTGTCGCGTACCGGGTATAAATTGCACTAATGCAGACACGTAACCAAGCTAAAAGTAAGCGGTCCGACAACTTAAGCAACATGGACCAAGGGGATAATTTGATTTCGAATGTTAATGCGTCGGGCAGTTCCGAAAATACAATGGGAAATACTTCAGACGAAATGCAAAACAGGACGAACGGGCTCACAGCAGAGCCAGAAATAAATTTGCCTCCTACTAACCAAATTGATTTGGCAGAACTCATGAAAGCCTTATTGCAACAAAATAAAGAATCATCCGAAAAATCGATCCGCGAGCTAGGCGAACAAATGACGCAGAAATCAGAAAAATCGTTCCGAGAACAAAAAGAATCATCCGCAAAATCTATCCGAGAGCTAAGCGAACAAATAGACAAAAAACTAATCCAGCAGACAAATAAAGTCGACAAGTCGATGCAGAGAGTGTCCGATGATATCTCACAAAGAATAAACAATCTGGCAAGTGAAATAAAAAATGATATTATGAAAGAATTAGGCCGTACATTTGAACAAATCGATGGTCGTCTGCAAGCCTTAGAACAGAGCAAGAGGAGTCGCGATGCAGAATCGAAAGAGAGCGAAGAACAGCTACTTAGGTATTTCCAAGCGCTGAGAGAAGAATGCCAAAGGGAGCACCAGCAGGTACTCTCGAGGGTCCAAGAGGCGGAAACGCATTGTCCCACGGCCGTTAGCAACACAATAGCGAACAACAGTTTAGCGATCCATGCGTTGGAACAGCAAGTAGAACTATTGAAGCAGACTGGGGCGGAGGACAAGAGACAAATAGATGATAAGATTGCGGCATTAGCGGACATTGTAGGCACGATGAAGCTGACGGAAAGCGAGAACAATACTACACCGGTAGCGGCCGCAGAGACCGAAGAAGTGCGTTCTCTTCTTAGATTTCAGAGGGGACAGTTCGAAGTGAACAGGCACCACAAAGCTGTAACAGTCGAATTACAGGAACACGTGGCGCATCTGGAAAACCGCATGGCGTGTGATTCCGAACTCGCCAATAGCACTAAAAATAGCCGTACGAACAGTGCAGAGAGGGACTCCGGCCACGAGGGAGATTTTGACGACGGAGAAGAATGTAATTTGAGGGGCAGACATGAGAAAAATAGAAACATTCAAGGGCCTCGCCAGGAGGAAATGCGGGGATTTGATTTCAAACATTTCCTTACGGTGAGAAAGTTTTGAGATATTCCGAAATTCGCAAAAAGGAATACATCCACGAGCATGGCTCGAGCAATTTGAGTTTTGTCTTCACCCCGATTGGGCAAGTTCACATAAGATAGAATATATGTGTGGCTATTTGGAAGGCGAACCGGCGAGTCGCATGAGGTCGGCAGCGCGTCACTGCAACTCCACTCGGGAGTTTCGACAAGCCTTTCTGTCCGCCTATTGGTCGGAAGCGGCACAAGATAGGGTCAAACATGGCATAATTATGCTGCCAAATTTGAACCAGTCTGGTTTCGGCAGCCCTGCACACCTATTCGACCACATGCTGCAGGCAAATCAATTTTTATACGATCCATACGGGCCTACAGAACTAATTAGGATATGCATCACCAAATTGCCGATGCACTTGCGGCACGTCATTCTTGCGGGACGATGCAAAGAGGACGTGGAAACGTTTAAAACACTTCTCCAAGAGTTGGAATACAATACAGGAGAATGCCCGCCTAATCAGGCACAAAGTTATTACGGGGCACAGCAGCGCGATCGCAGTCGTGGCCGTCGTACTAATCAATGGTGTGACTGGTCGTTGCGACGCGAACGGAACAATAATCGGGACAGGCTGTATAGAAACTGGGGTAACAGTCGCGAACACAGATGGAACAACGGAAATGATCGAGGACGTGGACAGAATCGTGAACGGAACAGTTACGGCAACCAGAATCGATACTACGGTGAACACGGTGGGAATAGGGCTATAGGCGGAGCACCTCATGATGTTGAAATTCGGCCAGCCAACCCTAGACATAATCCAGTAAATGGAAATGAACGAAACCGGCAATGACAAATGATCAGCCCAGAAGGCGCCCAATCGGAACAAATGAGCGACATGGCAAATGAGTAGAAAGGACAGTGAGAAGTAGAGAGGACGGTGAGGAGAAAGAATTGATTAGTTTAAATTTGTGATGTATGCATTTTGAATAATATGTTGGTAAAAATTAATGATAAAGATGTTTCTATGTGATTGATTGAAGTGATATTTTAAGTTTTTTTTTCCTTGTGCAATTAGGATTTAGTTTGAGTCAAACGTGAAGATAAAAGGTTTCTTTGTGAACGAGTGAAATGCTGTTTATGTTTTTTTTTGTGTAAATTGAAAAGAGTCGCTCCTGAGAGAAGCAAGATCGTTGCTGAATTAGTGCAAAAACTCAGGGGAATATCCGATCTGTTGGTATTATGGGTCTGGCAAACCTAGGTCCCCAGCTGTTAGTAGCCTTGTTTCCGATTTTCTGCTTTCAGTGCTACTATCTATTACTATTCTATATCTGTCTGTATAAATGAGGATCTCTTACTATAGTATGCGTGCTGTATGAATATTTTAAGATAGGAGAACTCTGAGAAAGGAATGAGTAAGTTTGGAATCTTGAAAACAGGATGCGATAATACGATTGTTTAACCATTGGCTTCCCAATATGCGATGATATGTTAATATTGATGATATATGTCTTTTTTGTTCTTTATAGCTGAGTACGTAAAGTGCTGTCTGTGGATTTCGTAAGTATATTGATTCCCTTCAAGATGAAAGAAGAATTGTCGTTTGTGTAATTTACGTGGCCCTGAAATATTATTGTGGTAGTCAAATACGAGCAGTTTTTCAGCAAATGGAGAATGGAACGGAAATATGGATCCTTTTTGTAGCCTTGATTGATGTTGAGCCAAAGCCTGAAAAATTATTCTGCGTTAATACTTGTCCTAGAAAAGCGACGTTTATGTGTTTTGCTGATGCTGTGAGCATTACAGCTTACTGTTTTCGCTGGTGCGGGATGCACTGCAGCCTATATGATTTGTACTGAGGAAGTTTCCCTCTTGAAGGTAGAGGATGATTAAATAATTTTGATTATGGGACGAAGGAAAGCTTGGTTTAAGGTAATAAGGATAAAGCAAAACATTTGTCATTTAAACTACAGGAGGATTCGGATCTTTTGTGTCTGTTGTAAGTTCAATATGTTAAGATGATACTGTTTTACAGAATAGAGGTGACCACAATTTTGCCATTCATGAGAAATGAATCCAGAATAACCACCACAGGCGAAATAACTGATTTGGAAGCGAAAGGTAACGTAAAGAAGGAACGAAATCGAACTGAAATGGGTAAGAAAATGTAGTATAACCTGTATAATTAAAATATTTTTACCCTTCTCAGAGCCATCTGTGTGATTAATTCTTGTGATAACGTAATTTTAGATGAAATTTTCTTACTGTGTTATGTGTGAATATATGAGTATGATAAATGTATAATTGCGAGTCTCTTTTCAGGTGTGTGAACTGGTATAAATGTTTTGGCGTGTAAATAACCATTGTTCTTTTACTGTGTATGTTTAAGGAAAGTTTCTCCATATTTATCATGTGACAAGACATATGCGGCGAGCGTCAGGAAGAGGACGAATTAGAACAATGTTGTAGTGGTGTAAACACTTTGTTGAAGTAGCATTGAAGTAGCTTGTTGGATTAACTAGTAGTGGATAGAAGTAGAATTATGAGTAATGCATGTTTATGGGTAGTTAGTTTGTAGAATAGACAACAGGTGTGCATGTGTGTGTGTGTAAATAACATGTGAACCCTATGCTGTCCTGACCTATACTTGCACAAGGGATAATCCTATTCATTTTAGTGAATTAATAAGTAGCACTTGATTTATTAAAACGTAAGTGAACCACATTAGTGATGTGGATTTAAATATTATACTGTCAGTTCATTTAATTTTTATTTTTACATTGTCAAGTCATTTCACTTTTATTTTTTTTACATTGTCAAGTCATTTAAATTTTATTTTATATTGTCGATTCATCTAAATTTTTTATTTAAAAAAAATATTAAGTCTCACGTTTGTTCATAAAAAATTGTGAAAGACAATACTAAGTGGTATTATGTATGACATTGTGTAATCACATAACTACGAAAAAAAAAATTTCTGTGAATGCAGTTGAGAACGTGAAAGCAGACCGGCTACACTCTTACGAGACAGCGGGAGCAGCCGGACTAGTTGTAAACTGGCGGGTTTCCCAGCAGGACACGCTGTCAGCCAGGCCACTTCAGGAGCGCGGTCGACCACAAAAGAAGGCCACGCGGCAAACACTTTCCCTTGCACCTGGAGCTAATGGGCGGCCGCCCCGTGCGACCCTTCCTGAAGGCGTTGACCTGAGATGGGCGAGCGGTCCACCGCGCGGAAATCCATCTGCTGGCATCGCACCACACGCACGCGACCGTGACGAGACGGCCGCGGAGAAACAACACAAGGGGCGTGGAACCTTTTGACAGGTACTGTCCAGAGAAACTGGCAGACTTCAACGACGCCTATCGACATTTCCTGACGGATGCCTACTGTCAAGCGACAGTAAATCATGGTTCGATGTTCTCTGGTCGCTAAGGGTGACACAAAGAAGAGCCATTAAGTGTCATCCTTGCCCAGGAATATCAACCTGGTGTGTCAATCGAGGATACTGCACGAATTTGACAACACAAACATGAAACCAAATCGAGAGGTACGTGACACGGGCCACCAAGAGAAACTTCATGAGAGGACAGAGACGGCGGGATCGCACGCAACAGATGGACAAAAAATCCCTACTGACAGCTGCGTCGACGAACCCCCTCCCCCACCCCTTATATTGTGCCTCGGAACAGTGGAACTAGTGAGTGTATCAGTGCACAGTAATTATACGGTTCTTAGTTCAATGCATATACGTGTGTTTCTGTCACAGAAACTTTGACTCGTGTGTTTTGCAGGGACTCGATTTATTGGTGTTTATTAAACTTTGACTCTTGTATTTTGCAGGTGTTCTATTTATTGTTTTTTTTAGACTTTGACTCTTGTATTTTGCAGGTGTTTTATTTATTGGTGTTTTTTTTAGATGTTGACTATTGTACTGTTTTATTGATCAATGTTTGTTCTTGTGTGATGTATTAGATTTGTGTTATTTTGTTTCGTAAATTCATTCATGTGGCATTGCTTCGTTTATCAGTCAGATAGCTATTCATTCTCATTGGACTGTGATCGATTAGCCTTTGCATGGGACATATTTATTGTGAGGAACCCCTTAAGGGTAACAATCACATAATTATTGTATTTTCAGTATAATGACACAGTGCTCATTGTTTGATAACTAATTGAAATATAGTAGAGTGATTAAATTAGTGCCACAAAGTTATTTTAATTCTACAAATTATTAGTTTTATAAGATATATAATTTTTTTGCGATAACCAATTTGTAAAACATGTTTTTTCTCTTATCATTTTTTTGCTTTTGCGGATTGTGCATTGTAATGTTCTGCTTTATAATACTGATGTTATTTCATGTTCCTTTTTAATTGCTGTGGCACCTTTGCTATTTTCATAAATTTTGCTTGTTAATAAACAGTCATAAATTTTCCTGTTATCAGTTGGCTCTTGCAATGAGCAAATACTGGTGAACTCCATAAGGGTAACAACCAGAAATTGTTTTCATATTAATGACACAGGAACCATTGTTTTTAATTGCTGACCGATTTAGGTCTACACAATCTTTTAAATAGGTGTCACAGATTGTGTGCTTTTTCTGTTTGAAATTAGTAGATTTTAAAGATTTGTTGAAATTATTGTTTTAGCAAGTAGCTGGTGACCTTTTGCCTTTTCCTTACACTTTTGGTTTCAGTAGGGTGTGAGAAGCCTGCTTGGGAATGTCCTAGCATGGCCAGAAAATTCCCTGCACAGTCTTTTCCCGGAGCGTTGGGGTTATGAAAGGTCTCTGTTGGATTCCTTTCATGTTTAATTTCTCAAATTTGTTGTCTTTTACGGCATAAATTCCTCTTCTAAATTTACTGTGGCGTTTCTGACTATCTGGGAGGAGACTGCGTAGTGGAACGTGTTACTTTTACACACAAACAAGAACGATCTGTCACACTACTACACTTTAAAACACAGTTAATATGTAATTCATGTCACACAGTCTCATACGGAACCTACATCCGCTTTCTTTTATATACTGTATATGATAAGATACTGTCATCCCCCTTCCCTTCTGTGTGAGAGGATGAATGATCAAATGTGTTTGTAGTTGCATGCTTGAGGGTAGCAGACAAGGCTGTCTGCTAGAGAACAGTAGGACCAACGTCGGAACAGGTAGCTACGCTTTCTAAAAGCAAAGAGGTTTCCATCCTTAGTATGGTCCTGTCCGTCCGTTGTCATGTTGGTATAGGAAGCTGCCCCTCTGGCCACTTCCGTTTGTCTTTGTGAGCCACCCTCAGGAAGCACGCTCGGTAGTAGGGAGTTGCAGTCTGGCGGTGGCGAGCTTCTGAAGTGGTAAGATCTCCGGCTAAGCGCGTGTCTGCTAAGTCCATAGGACAATGGATTTCTTAAGTTCAGCCTAACTGAAAATTTAATCACTTCTATTTCTGGTTTAGCCCTAAAAAATCTAATGTTATCTTAAATTGCAGCGCAATATAATTCTCGTGTGAAGTTCAGATTATTTTCCAGTAGTTGCTTTGTTACTACTTTATGAGTAAAGTGGAACCACGTGTTGATCAGTAACTCTAACTAAGATCAATCTTAAATGCCAATGCTCGTGTGATTATAACGTCTCGTCTTAGCAATATTTTCAATATAGCAACTTTTCTTTATGTTCAACCCACGTGGGGTGTACTTTGTGAGACCAGTACCACGTGCTTATATAACTGTTTGACCCGTCAGGTTAACAGCGCGGAGATTTCACAAAGAGTTAATATGAATTTAGTATACCAGTGTGTGGTAATTACATGACGTACAGGATTGTGCTTCGAACGTAATTTCTTTGGGTAAAAATTTGAATCTGTTTGTAGTGGTTAACTTTCTCTTGCATGCGTTTCAACGTTCTTTGTGTGTTGTTTTATGAATGTAATGTTGTATGCAGACTCCCAATCTTGGCTCCATATTTGATGTGTTCCGTAAGATTTTCACCATCCTAAATAAGGCACCAGCTTGTCACGAATAAAATTTAATATGCTGAAATTTCAATGACCAATCTTAAAAATAAATTTCCAAATATAAACTGATTTCTTTCTTTTTATTTAAATTCTCCTTTATATATATATATATATATATATATATATATATATATATATATATATATTACCGGTTGTTGTATGACTATTAAAAGATTATCATTAATGTTAGTCTGTTTGGGAATTTGGTAAACCTGGACTAGATACCTGATGAAACAGTTGCTTAGTAATGCAAGATTAACTTCCCCAGACAGCTCACAGCTTTTAACCCGGTTTCATTGTCCATCAGTACCGCTTTCATCATACCAAATTAAAGCTACAACGTTACAAGGTAACATACTTTGATACTCACAAACTTACTCATAAAAAGACCTTTAGGGTACTTCCTGTTGACCTAGAATAATGAAATTTGGTAAGAAGCAAGGTTTCACAGTAATAGTAAAGGGAAACATCCGAAAGTTGTAAATTCATAGTTTAATCAGAATAAAAAAATACTCATTTTATCCTTTGTTTTTGACCTCAAACTTGGAATTAAAACGATCATTATATCATTCAGGCTGACTAGATCACAATGGTAAAAATCAAATATCAAGAAGGAATGAATTTATCGGTCATATAATGAATTTAGGAGTACATCCATCATCAGATATCCAGGATCGATTACTGTATGTAGATATGACTTTTTAACCTGTAAGTCAAACAAACTGTCGCAGACTAGTCTGTGCCAAATCTGCTTGCAGTAATCGCTCCTGGATATCAGACGGTGGATAAATTCCGAAACGCGTCATAGAAGCAAAAAAGTCATATCTTGACTAATATTTGACTTTCTATCATTGCAACACAGTCAGCCTGAATGCAGAACTACTGATTATTATAATAATGGTAATCTGGTTCTCGCATGAGTTTCTGTCACATTTGTATTATTGAAATTAAAAGTTCTCGAAAATCTTGGAATCCCTGGAACCAATATCTTGCCAGTATCAACGTGGGTAACAGGCAAAAATGGTGGAAATTCTTGACTTCCAAAATTGACCAACTGTCCATATTCATAATTAAGTTTGTACGGAACCCGCAATATGACTCACACTTAGCTAATTTTTGACAGTATGATTCCGTTTGCTAGCAGTGACCAAAATCTTTGAGAATTAACGTGTACTGATTGCGTGGCTTTCACCTGTCTGGGCACTGTTCCTGATATAGATGTAGTGCGGGTAACATAAAAAGACATCGGTAGGGGCAGCTGAGTCACCCTGTTTAAAAGGAAATATGCTGAATGTTTCTTCATCGCCCAGACCAAACCGCTAACGACAGAAACTTGAAATTTGGAAAGGGTGTTGTTCTTATACTCTAGACATCGTTTAAGATGGGATTTTGAAATTACACCAGTAAGATGGTGAAACAGTGGATTAAAATTTTCATGGAAGTAATTCATTATGAAAGTATTTTTGAAGCCAAATCTATGAAAATTTGTGTTTGGTTTCTTGGTTAGAAATAAAGATATCTTTTAGTGCGTTTGGAAATTCGACCCATTATGTTCATATTTCGTTATACCAAAACATTTTTAAAGCTACATCTGTGAAATTTGGTATTTGACTTCTCGGTTAGAAATAGAGTTATATGTGTTAAGGGATGAAAGTTTCTACAGAAATTGTGGTGTCCTAGCCTGGACACACATTGAAGCAAATAAGTGACCTGTCAATTAACAGAACATATTATTAATACAAAAACCATACATTTAACATTTGCTCCTCGCTGCTGTGGCTTTGAGAGAATGTGTGGAATTAATGGAGGTTCAGATACCCAAGAGCAGCTGAAGCTGCTGATCTGCGTTACGGTAAAAGTGTGAAATTAAGGAACACGAAGTGTTTACTGCAGTCGTGACAAAAACGTATCCATTGGTGGCACTGTATACTTTGTCCATGTAAGCAGGAACGAGACATCACTAAGCCAACGTGCGGTGGCACTATCTTTTGTAGGCTGATGTGGAACTACGTCGAGTGTTCACACTCGCGACAAAACTGTTCACTCTCTCGTAGACACAGAATGGACTCCGACGGTACTCGTCCCTCTTGTCCCATACAACTATGTATGAAGACTGTGGCGTAGCAGTGGCGCCTCGTAATTGTAGGAGGCGTGTCTTACTCCTTCTTTCTTATTGGCACCAGATGATGCTGCTTCAACATAGAGCATCTCTGCGGTGGTCGATTCTCGACTACATCGCAGAAATATCACCACAAAAACTCAAAAGGCAGGAGTAACGAGAATCTCCGACTACAGCTGCCAGAATAACATTTTAGTCAGAAGTACATTAGGAAAAGGCTGTGCTTCCATGAACTTAATTAGCGTGAAAAGCTTAGAAAGTTTTGTAATTTATGAACAAAATAAAAAAGAAACTATTTAACAATCACCACTACAAATCGGCTTCGTTAGATTTTTGTAGAAAAGGAAACGGGTCTTTAATACAGTACTTTTTAAGTAGGCCTAATACCTGTTTTTAAAATTATTTTTGTTGTGATTACTATGCGCACTCGAGAGAAGTGCGTTAAGCATTACGCTCAGTGTTAAGTGCAGTCGTTCAAACTACGATTCCTGGAGAATAGTTGATAGGAGATAAGGTTTAACTTTGTGCGCCGTTAGGACCACATCTAATAATGAGACGAGACTACAACGTATTTATTTATTTTACAGCGTATTCATTTATTTCTTTAATTTATTTATCTAGTTTCATGGGACCATGCGAGTCATAGCTACTTAGTCATGGAACGAGTTAGCACTCACTTACAGAATGTTCATTAGAATATTTTTAAACAAAGAATTAACAAAACACGACAAAAATTTTAAGGAATTACACGAATGAATAAGACATTAAAAGAAAACTTCTCAACTAGTGCGAGAAATTCTTGTACAGAACACAAAGAGTGTTTCATAAGGAAACCTTTCAACTTGAGTTTGAATACTCCGGTTTTATCACTCAGTTTTTTCATTTCTGGTCGAAGCCTGTTGAAAATGAAAACTGCTGAATTGCGGCACGTTGTGTACAGGGTGGCAGAGCTAGAATCCCAAGACACTTGAGCAAAGACCTACACGAATTTTGTGTACTGACACGGCACAACCGTCCGATCGCTCTTTTTTGAGCTAAGAATATTCTCTGTGAGAGCACAGAGTTGTCCCAAAATATAACACCATACGGTACAGTAGAGTGAAAGTAAGCATAATAAACAAGTCATCACATTTCAGTGTTAGAAACAGTGGAGATCATTCTTGCAGTGAATGTAACAGCAGCTTGAACGCGTTACTACCAAAAAAGTCTCCCATCTATCCTCTGTCCTAAGAACTTAGACTGTTCCACTTCACTGACTGTAAGACTAGGCACACGACAGCAAAATTCGTCTTTTACAAAATTTCCATTCAGTAACTTTGTTTGAATGCAGCTAGGTTTTAATGTGTTATATGAAAGCCACGTGCATCATTTATATTATGCCGCGCGGGATTAGCCGAGCGGTCTCAGGCGCTGCAGTCATGGGCTGTGCTGCTGATCCCGGCAGAAGTTCGAGTCCTCCCTCGGGCATGGGTGTGTGTGTTTGTCCTTAGGATAATTTAGGTTAAGTAGTGTGTAAGCTTAGGGACTGATGACCTTAGCAGTTAAGTCCCATAAGATTTCACACACAGCTGGCCGAGCGGTTCTAGGAGCTACAGTCTGGAACCACGCGACCGCTACGGTTGCAGGTTCGAATCCTGCCTCGGGCATGGATGTGTGTGATGTCCTTAGGTTAGTTAGGTTGAAGTAGTTCTAAGTTCTAGGGGACTGATGACCTCAGATGTTAAGTCCTATAGTGCTCAGAGCCATTTGAACCATTTCACACACATTTGAACATTTATGTTATGAGAATGAGATTTTCACTCTGCAGCGGAGTGTGCGCTGACATGAAACTTCCTGGCAGATTAAAACTGTGTGCTGGACCGAGACTCGAACTAGGGACCTATTCTTTTCACAGGCAAGCACTTGCCCACGAAAGGCAAAGGTCCCGAGTTCGAGTCTCGGTCCGGCATACAGTTTTAATCTGCCAGAAAGTTTCATTTATATTATGTTCCACGTCTTTCACAATAACACTTGTGTCAACTGCAAAAAGAACAATTTTTCTGCCACCTGTCAAGTATAACAGCAGATGACTAATATAAGACAAGAAAGGTAATAGACCCAGATCAGAACCATGTGGCAAACTCACTTTACACCAGCCCAGTCAGAATGAAACTTTTGAGTTTGTTTACGCTGAACAACAACCTTCCGGTTTCTACTTTGAAGATATAAAGCGAATTCTTGCTGAGCTTTCTCCCTAATCGCTTAATGTTCGAACTTACACAAAAACATTAAATGATCCAATACAATTAAATGCATTTGTAAAATCAAAGAAAATACCTGCAGCCACAACCTGTACTTTAGCCCTGCTAGTAACTCACAAACGAAAGAATAAATAACATTTTCTGTGCATGCTTCCTTCCTGATGCCAAACTAATAGTCTGGCAGCAAATTGTGTGTACTGAGATGTATCAAAGGGACTTAACATCTGAGGTCATCAGTCCCCTAGACTAAGAACTACCTAAACCTAACTAACCTAAGGATATCACTCACACATCCATGCCCGAGGCAGGATTCGAAAAAATGGTTCAAATGGCTCTGGGCACTATGCGACTTAACTTCTGTGGTCATCAGTCGCCTAGAACTTAAACTAATTAAACCTAACTAACCTAAGGACATCACACACGTCCATGCCCGAGGCCGGATTAGAACGCGCCTAGAACCGCTCGGCCACAAAGGCCGGCTAGATGTACACTCATATTCAGAAAAAATAGAACACCGTGAACGACTAGAGATAGAACGTTCACATTCAATGAACACGTACGTTAGTATGTTCTGCAGAAATGATTAGCATTTCAGTCGCCTCAGTTCATCATGTGACCTATTGCCTAGCAGGCACAGGGCCCATCATGGGCCCAGATAACTTTTTCCATGCGTGGTGGTATCAACGCGTATAAGGCGCGAATGGCGTCCTGTGGTATAACCACCCACGCTGCATTCACCTGGTTCCAAGGTTCATCTGTCGTGGTTGGCACTGGCTCACAACACTGCACCTGTCGTTTCCCCATATCCCACAATTTCCTATTGGTGACAAGTCTGGTGATCTGGCAGGACAGGGCAAAAGAATGACATCCTGTGAGACCAAGAAGGCACGTGTTCGTGCAGCAACATGTGATCGTACATTGTTTTGCCGGCCGGGGTGGCCGAGCGGTTCTAGGCGCTACAGTCTGGAACCGCGCGACCGCTACGGTCTCAGGTTCGAATCCTTCCTCGGGCATAGGTGTGTGTAATGTCCTTAGGTTACTTAGGTTTAAGTAGTTCTAAGTTCTAGGGGACAATTGACCTCAGAAGTTAAGTCCATGGTGCTCAGAGCCATTTGAACCATTTTGTACATTGTTTTGCTGAAAAAGGGTGTCTGGGGTGTTGTGCAGAAAGTGTATGTCATTCACGTAGGTCACATTCGCTACAGTGCCCAGGACACGCACCAGCCGTGATTTGTGGCTGTACCAATAGCACCCCACACCATAAGGCCTTGAGTTTGCGCTGTCTGTGTTGTGCGAATGCAGTCATTGTCTTGTCGCTCTCCCCGTCCGCGGCGAACCAAAATTCAGTCATCAGTTTCAAATAAACAGAACCTGGATTCGTCCGAAAACGCTATCTGATGACTTTTCTGTCACCAGTGATGTCGTTCCACATATCACTGCCGTCTAGCATCTTTGTGGACATTCGTCAAAGGTAGGCGGAAAAGTGGGTGGATCACATATAACTCATGCCGCAATAAACGGCGACGTACAGTCATCCCTGATAGTGCACGATATATCACAGCTTTTCACTGTTACGCCAGAGCCGAGGAGGAAGCAGATCTGTCCTGGAATATCATTCGGATGAGGTGTCGAAGTTCTTCGGGGGTGGTCTGGGTGGTTCGACTTTACCCATCTCGTCGTGTTCTACGGTCTTCCCAGAACCAATCTGTCCACATCCGTTGCACTTCTGAAATCCTTCGTCTCACATGGGCGGCAATTTCCCGGAGGGATGCATCACATTCTCCCATGCCAATAATACGCCCTCTTTCAAACTCACAAATTTTGCGGTACGGTTCGCGCATACGTCTACTAAAGTCACAAAGATCAATTACCTTCGAGTTATAGTGACCATGAGAGCCTCAGGTACATTTTACCGGTACATGGTGTTGCGCCACTATATATACACTCCTGGAAATGGAAAAAAGAACACATTGACACCGGTGTGTCAGACCCACCATACTTGCTCCGGACACTGCGAGAGGGCTGTACAAGCAATGATCACACGCACGGCACAGCGGACACACCAGGAACCGCGGTGTTGGCCGTCGAATGGCGCTAGCTGCGCAGCATTTGTGCACCGCCGCCGTCAGTGTCAGCCAGTTTGCCGTGGCATACGGAGCTCCATCGTAGTCTTTAACACTGGTAGCATGCCGCGACAGCGTGGACGTGAACCGTATGTGCAGTTGACGGACTTTGAGCGAGGGCGTATAGTGGGCATGCGGGAGGCCGGGTGGACGTACCGCCGAATTGCTCAACACGTGGGGCGTGAGGTCTCCACAGTACATCGATGTTGTCGCCAGTGGTCGGCGGAAGGTGCACGTGCCCGTCGACCTGGGACCGGACCGCAGCGACGCACGGATGCACGCCAAGACCGTAGGATCCTACGCAGTGCCGTAGGGGACCGCACCGCCACTTCCCAGCAAATTAGGGACACTGTTGCTCCTGGGGTATCGGCGAGGACCATTCGCAACCGTCTCCACGAAGCTGGGCTACGGTCCCGCACACCGTTAGGCCGTCTTCCGCTCACGCCCCAACATCGTGCAGCCCGCCTCCAGTGGTGTCGCGACAGGCGTGAATGGAGGGACGAATGGAGACGTGTCGTCTTCAGCGATGAGAGTCGCTTCTGCCTTGGTGCCAATGATGGTCGTATGCGTGTTTGGCGCCGTGCAGGTGAGCGCCACAATCAGGACTGCATACGACCGAGGCACACAGGGCCAACACCCGGCATCATGGTGTGGGGAGCGATCTCCTACACTGGCCGTACACCACTGGTGATCGTCGAGGGGACACTGAATAGTGCACGGTACATCCAAACCGTCATCGAACCCATCGTTCTACCATTCGTAGACCGGCAAGGGAACTTCCTGTTCCAACAGGACAGTGCACGTCCGCATGTATCCCGTGCCACCCAACGTGCTCTAGAAGGTGTAAGTCAACTACCCTGGCCAGCAATATCTCCGGATCTGTCCCCCATTGAGCATGTTTGGGACTGGATGAAGCGTCGTCTCACGCGGTCTGCACGTCCAGCACGAACGCTGGTCCAACTGAGGCGCCAGGTGGAAATGGCATGGCAAGCCGTTCCACAGGACTACATCCAGCATCTCTACGGTCGTCTCCATGGGAGAATAGCAGCCTGCATTGCTGCGAAAGGTGGATGTACACTGTACTAGTGCCGACATTGTGCATGCTCTGTTGCCTGTGTCTATGTGCCTGTGGTTCTGTCAGTGTGATCATGTGATGTATCTGACCCCAGGAATGTGTCAATAAAGTTTCCCCTTCCTGGGACAATGAATTCACGGTGTTCTTATTTCAATTTCCAGGAGTGTATGTTGACCTCGAACCCGAGGGCCTACGTGGTTAAAATGCTAAACATTTCTGCAGAAAATAATTATGTAACTGTCCTATCTCTTGTAGCTCAAGTTGCTCTGTATTTTTTTTTTCATTCTCAAAAACGGTTGAAAACATTGGTAGCAAAGAAACTGGCCGGTAACTGTCTACGTTATCTCTTTCACGCTTTCAGTAATGAGTCTTTCAAACCTTCAGGAAACTGATGACACCCTAAAGACACAAGCATATGTGACTTAGCGCAGAACTAATGTATGATGCACCGACATTCACAGTCCTACGTGAAATCTCATCATACCCATGGGATTCTTTAGTCTTTAATGACTCAATAATTGATTCATCCGTTTTGATGGGGAGTCAGAGCTATATCGGTAGCAGGCGACAGCTTTGCGATTTAACTAATGAAACCCGTCATTGTAGTCATTAGTGACGTATTTGTAGGCTACGATTTACTGCTATCCGTTAGGAAAGCGCGAGCTTCGTGATTTGACGAGTTATTATTGTCCCTGTTTTTGTCGTCAGTGTGCTGCAGGAGAAAATAGATAAAGACATACAGAAAGGGAAACGATCATCATCAAAGAACACATAGTTAACACTTGCGCTGTCCCCGCCCCACTGATGAGTTTCATTATTTGCGTAGTTCGGCTCTGTCTTAATGTTAACTCAATTCGTCGAGTGAAAGAGAGGACGGCGCAGCTGATGAAGAAAATGTCGCCTAAGGTGATCATTCACCAGTAACTGACGCTGTTTGACTGCTTCTTGTAATAACTCTTATTCAGAACTCCTTTTTTACAGTGGTTACAGCGATTTATTTCTGATACCTCTGTACAGTCGGCTCTTGAGGTACCGCCTACTGCGTTACCGGCCGTTAAATTGCTTCTTCCTACTTTCGCTGTCATACACAAAGTTCCTCATTGTACATTCTTCGTTTTTTCCTCCAAGTCCAACAGCCGCCCCGGAGTATCCCGCCGCCGCGACTCTGGACCTCCATGGAGCAACGTCATCAGCTGCAGGAGAAAATAGATAAAGATGATACCCTAAAGACACAAGCATATATGACTTAGCGCAGAACTAATGTATGATGCACCGACATTCACAGTCCTACGTGAAATCTCATCATACCCATGGGATTGCTCCATGGCGGCCCGCTACTTGCCGCGTCAACGAAAGTCCGCGCCAGTTGCTGGCTCGGTCTTTTAATTATCGGCACATATAAAAACCAAATACTTCCGCAGTATTTATGCACATAACTAACAAATCGTAACCCGCAACTCAATTTTATCATTTAATTAGAATTGGTACTAGGCAAGGAGCGATAGATGGCGCATGCAACAGACCACTTGTCGTATGTTACATCACACATTGTACAATTTTATATTATCTCGAGGCTACTGGACTTATACAGTGATAAGAAAAGTCAATAGTCATATATACACAGATCAAAGACGTTCCCTTTTTAGTTTTTTATGCTTTCAGCCTCTACTATTGTCGTTTATAACGTGTGGTCTGAGCGAACGCTGCACTGTAACTGCATATATGTATTTATCCACACTTGGTGACTTACTTTTCCTTACACTCTTTCCAGGGTGAAACAGAACTCAACGACAAAAAACCTAAGGTCATTCATTTCTCATTTTCTGAGAATTTTGGTATTATGCTCATGAGAGTCTCCGATCTCTCATTACGGAGAAATACAGTAATAACGATGTTGGGTCTGTTATCCCAATTGCCTTAGGTTCTGTGAAAATATCTTCATAACAGTCAGACAACCTGGAGTGTAACCGTCTTAGCGAATCCAGTTCTTCAGGGTAATACTCGCTAAAGGAATTTTAAGGACCGTTTTACATGGTAGCCGTGTGGTGGACTGCTATTGCTTTTTTATCTAAAAGTATCCGTTTCGAACTGTTCAATAATCTTCATCAAAGTGTACCGATAGCGTAATTCTTGATGTTTATTATAGGCCAATGGTATTGAGATGGCTTCGGTTGAGGAGACAATTGAACAACTCGCTCGAAGCAGCATTGTAGGAGAAGAGGGGAGAGCGGCAGGAACAACCGAACCAGAGGTTGAAGCAGCTGCTACGAATACTCTGTTAGAAGAAGGTCCATTAGGAGAAATGAGTACCAACCTTACGCTCATTCAAGAATTTGCTGCGCATGTTGCCTGAAAAATTTCATGTAGCATAGTGACATTTGTCTGATTCGGGAACTTGTCGAATTTGGAAAATTATTTTAGTGCCATGCGACCCCGTTTTGAGCAAGTTTTACTTTGTTGAAGCATCCTGTCTTAACCTGAATCCTCCTAGAGGAGAGTGGCAATTTGAAATCAATTTTGTTTAGAGGATTCAATCGTTACCTCTTTGTGGCACTGGTACACTAATTATTTGCAACGATTTACTGAATTATTGGTATCGGCACATTAGAGATATTGAGGTGAGAGCATTGGTCTTGGTTTTGCCAATTACTTACAGTAGGAGTTGTTGTCGTTCAGGTCAGCGGCTTTTGAAAGAAAATAAAATGTGTTACATCCTCTTAGCTGATCCAATTCTGCAGAGTAATAGTCGTCAAAGATAGTTTAAGGAGCTTTATAGAGCGTCCATTACTGGAATTTGTAACTTCGGACGGTACAAGTAATGTTAGATAATTCACTGTTGCATTTGTAAATGTAGCAACGTACTTGGAAAAATATATTTTATGCTAACGGCAGACGATTAATTTGATAGTAGTATGAGCTCATAAGTGGAGGAGTATGTCACAAAATGAGTTCAAGTATTTATTAGTATTGCTAATAAAAAACCATTAATGTATAAACTTGTTTACGAAAAGACGTTTTTTGAAAACACGTTACCAGGAAAATTTTTAGCTGAAAATAATACCGCAAAAAGTCCCTAAGAAACTCATTTCGTAGAAGTGTGTGCGTTTTCTAAAATAGGTACGTAAGTAAATTTGCCAGAACGCCACGTTCGTTGTGTTTACTTGCTAGCTTTTTTTGCGAAGAACTAGATTATTACTGTCTTGATGTGTGGTTTGCATTTCTGATCAGAAACTTAAATTTTACACAGTCGTCTCAGTTTGCCTATCGTTAAGTAGTTTACCAAACGATGTAGTCTCGAACGTACTCCTCCTACCCCTCCCCCTTCTCCTTCCCCTAACCCTCAAATCGATGGGGATGTTATAGTGTGGATTAGCTGTAAATGGGGCGTGCGCTCACGTATGAACACACCAGAGAGCATCGATTAGCCCTAGCACTTTCCTCAACAGCTCGTGTGGAAGAATTGAGGTAATCTACTTACCTCTTCTGCTTCATTGATCATCTGTAGGATGGAGGCAAGTAAACTACACCTTGAACTACTGTAACAATACGGTTTGATTGGTATAATTTGTGACAGTAAAATAAACTGTGTCTGAAGATGGTGACCTAAACTCTTTTCTTTGTGAGGCAATTATTTAAATGTGTTAATAAAAATAAAGTGAATCGCAGATGTAGTGTATGAAATAGAACGAAATCAGTTAAGTGTTCAGCTTGTGTCCTGGCTCTGTATTCTTTCAAAAACAGCCAAAATACTTCCTTAACTGTGGAGCCATAAAAAAAAACTAAAACTAAACTCGTCCGAACAGGCCATCAAGGCCCAACGGTACTGAGGGGCCGCCGTGTCATCCTCAGACCACAGGCGTCACTGGATGCGGATATGGAGGGTCATGTGGTCAGCACACCGCTCTCCCGCCCGTATGTCACTTTACGAGACCGGAGCCGCTACTTCTCAATCAGGTAGCTTCTCAGTTTGTCTCACAAGGGCTGAGTGCACCACGCTTGGCCGGCCGTTGCGGCCGCGTGGTTCTAGGGGCTTCAGTCTGGAACCGCGCGACCGCTACGGTCGCAGGTTCGAATACTGCATCGGGCATAGGTGTGTGTGATGTCCTTACTTAGGTTTAAGTAGCTCTAAGTTCTAGGGGACTGATGACCTCAGATGTTAAGTCCTATAGTGCTCCGAGCCATTTCAACCAACCCGCTTGCCAACAGCGCTCGGCAGATCGGATGGTCACCCTCCAACTGCTAGCCCAGTCCGACAGCGCGTAACTTCGGTGATCTTACAGGAACCGGTGTTACCACTAGGGCAAGGCAGTTGGACCATGGAGACATGGAACCCAATATTTGTGAAATTTTTCTACCGTTACGTGAAATCTGACTACATCATAACTGACAAATAAATTATTTCCCGCGCACACAAGTTGCAAAAATGTAAATTTTAACAGCAGCGCTCCTGTTCAAAAGCTGTCCGAATAATGGCAGACAAAAGATTTTGAAAATAAACAGGTGTGCAAAACTTAACGAGGAAAGTAAATTTCGCATGATGTTTCATTGCCAAGTGACATAGCTCGATGAAACTTGCACCATAAATACACTCCTGGAAATGGAAAAAAGAACACATTGACACCGGTGTGTCAGACCCACCATACTTGCTCCGGACACTGCGAGAGGGCTGTACAAGCAATGATCACACGCACGGCACAGCGGACACACCAGGAACCGCGGTGTTGGCCGTCGAATGGCGCTAGCTGCGCAGCATTTGTGCACCGCCGCCGTCAGTGTCAGCCAGTTTGCCGTGGCATACGGAGCTCCATCGCAGTCTTTAACACTGGTAGCATGCCGCGACAGCGTGGACGTGAACCGTATGTGCATTTGACGGACTTTGAGCGAGGGCGTATAGTGGGCATGCGGGAGGCCGGGTGGACGTACCGCCGAATTGCTCAACACGTGGGGCGTAAGGTCTCCACAGTACATCGATGTTGTCGCCAGTAGTCGGCGGAAGGTGCACGTGCCCGTCGACCTGGGACCGGACCGCAGCGACGCACGGATGCACGCCAAGACCGTAGGATCCTACGCAGTGCCGTAGGGGACCGCACCGCCACTTCCCAGCAAATTAGGGACACTGTTACTCCTGGGGTATCGGCGAGGACCATTCGCAACCGTCTCCATGAAGCTGGGCTACGGTCCCGCACACCATTAGGCCGTCTTCCGCTCACGCCCCAACATCGTGCAGCTCGCCTCCAGTGGTGTCGCGACAGGCGTGAATGGAGGGACGAATGGAGACGTGTCGTCTTCAGCGATGAGAGTCGCTTCTGCCTTGGTGCCAATGATGGTCGTATGCGTGTTTGGCGCCGTGCAGGTGAGCGCCACAATCAGGACTGCATACGACCGAGGCACACAGGGCCAACACCCGGCATCATGGTGTGGGGAGCGATCTGCTACACTGGCCGTACACCACTGGTGATCGTCGAGGGGACACTGAATAGTGCACGGTACATCCAAACCGTCATCGAACCCATCGTTCTACCATTCCTAGACCGGCAAGGGAACTTGCTGTTCCAACAGTACAATGCACGTCCGCATGTATCCCGTGCCACCCAACGTGCTCTAGAAGGTGTAAGTCAACTACCCTGGCCAGCAAGATCTCCGGATCTGTCCCCCATTGAGCATGTTTGGGACTGGATGAAGCGTCGTCTCACGCGGTCTGCACGTCCAGCACGAACGCTGGTCCAACTGAGGCGCCAGGTGGAAATGGCATGGCAAGCCGTTCCACAGGACTACATCCAGCATCTCTACGATCGTCTCCATGGGAGAATAGCAGCCTGCATTGCTGCGAAAGGTGGATATACACTGTACTAGTGCCGACATTGTGCATGCTCTGTTGCCTGTGTCTATGTGCCTGTGGTTCTGTCAGTGTGATCATGTGATGTATCTGACCCCAGGAATGTGTCAATAAAGTTTCCCCTTCCTGGGACAATGAATTCACGGTGTTCTTATTTCAATTTCCAGGAGTGTAGAAAGGACTGCAGCACTATAGTACAGAAGGTTACTGAACAAAATACGCAATCAGGCGAACATTAATGACACTTTGGTTCTAAGACAGCAGTTACACTGAAGTCACGATTTATAATGGTCCCCTGGACGCTAGAAAAGGCGAGATATAGTTCTTAAAAAGTCGTGCCATCACAATGGACAGCAGTGCGTGCTCTGCAACTTGATCCCATGCTGGCCACAAGGTTGTTAATGAGTTCTTGTGGTAGAGCGTACGATTTGTCCATCAGCGCTGTCGACAGCTGCTCGATTGCCGTCGGTGCATGTGAACGTACCACAATACGCCTTCCCACCCCGTCTCGCACGTGCTCCTCCCAACAGCTCCTGCATCTTCGATGTTCTCTTCAGGCGTGCATTGCCAGTGATAAAAAATAAATTTCTAGTGAAATGCACAACTGAGAAAACACACATGGGGAAGCACGCAATAACGTTGACCGCTGAGTATGTCTAATTAAACGACGTATAGGCTCTTCTTACAGTTATGTTAATTATAGAAATATCGGTATCGACCTCGCATTTTGAAATGGAATTATAAAATTTTTTGGTAGTATCATACTTGTAAACACTAATTAACCTTAACGCTATTTTGTCGAAAGACGACATATTGAGAAACGTGGCTGTTGTACTTAAGGTTTATAATTTATATAAAAAACAGCTACCAGCCACTTTAAAAAGGTTTATTATCTTCAGACCATGACCGGTTTCGGATTTTCCTTTACAAATCCATCTTCAGATGGCAGATTACACGCATTCTTAGTTGGACCTAGTTTTGTTTGTGTTATTCGTTTGCTGCACTGGGAAAGAAAAGAAATATTTTGTTGTCATGTCGGTAATGGTATTTTTACGAAAGATTTACTTCTTTTACAAGATCTAATTGCTCATGAGATGGTTTTTATAAACATTAGTAAACTTGCAGGTTAGTGTACTTACGAGCTGTGTAGTTCTGCCTGACGAAATATTCGTGCGTTTATGTTTTCGAACGCAAGCTTCATACACTTTTCAATATGCACTATGTGAGTGCTATTGCAGTCAATGGGCGTCACTTTTAACCTCATCATTTTAATTACACACGCAGCACACACGAATAACGTTTACAAAACGTGGCCCAGCTTCACATTACAAACAAGAACAACGTTTACTGTACCCATATCGACTATACAGCATCTGTAAGTTAACATTGTTATGACTGTAAGCTCTTTGCAAACGTTGTTCTTGTTTGTAATGTGAAGCTGGGCCACGTTTTGTAAACGTTATTCGTGTGTGCTGCGTGTGTAATTAAAATGATGAGGTTAAAAGTGACGCCCATTGACTGGAATAGCACTCACATAGTGCATATTGAAAAGTGTATGAAGCTTGCGTTCGAAAACATAAACGCACGAATATTTCGTCAGGCGGAACTACACAGCTCGTAAGTACACTAACCTGCAAGTTTACTAATGTTTATGAAACCCATCTCATGAGCAATTAGATCTTGTAAAAGAAGTAAATCTTTCGTAAAAATACCATTACCGACATGACAACAAAATATTTCTTTTCTTTCCCAGTGCAGCAAACGAATAACACAAACAAAACTAGGTCCAACTAAGAATGCGTGTAATCTGCCATCTGAAGATGGATTTGTAAAGGAAAATCCGAAACCGGTCATGGTCTGAAGATAATAAACTTTTTTAAAGTGGCTGGTAGCTGTTTTTTATATGAATTATAAACTAATTAACCTCCTCATAGTCTTATTAATAGTTTCGGAGTAATTACACTGAAGCGCTAAAGAAACTGGTATAGGCATGGGTATTCAAAGACAGACATTGTAAACAGACAGAATACAGCGATACGGTCGGCAACGTCTGTATAAGACAACGAGTGTTTGGAACAAGTGTTGGGTCGGTTACTGCTGGTACAATGGCAGGTTGTCAAGGTTTAAGAGAGTTTGAACGTGGTGTTATAGTCGGCGCACGAGCTATGGGACACATCACATCCGGGGTAGCGATGAAGTGGGGATTTTCCCGTACGACCATTTCACGAGGAATCCGGTGAAACATCAAGTCTCCGACATCGCTGCGGCTGGATAAAGATCCAGCAAGAACGGGACCAACGACGACTGAAGAGAATATTTCAACATGACAGAAGTGCAACCCTTCCGCAAATTGTTGCAGATTTCAATGCTGGGCCATCAACAAGTGTCAGCGTGCGAAGCATTCAATGAAACATAATCCACATGGACTTTCGGTGCCGAAGGCCCACTCGTGTACTCTTGATGACTGGACGACACAAAGCTTTACGCTTCGCCTGGGACCGTCAACACTGACAGTGGACTGTTGATGACTGGAAACATGTTCCATGGTCGGACGAGTCTCGTTTCAAGTTGTATCCAGCTGACGGACGTGTACGGGTATGAAGACAACTTCGTAAATCCATGGACCCTGCATGTCAACAGGGGACTGTTCAAGCTGATGGAGGCTCTGTAATGGTGTGGGGCGTGTGCAGTTGGAGTGATATTGGACCCCTGATACTTCTAGATACGACTCTGACAGGTACATAAGCATATTGTCTGATCATTTGCATCCAGTCATGTCCATTGGGCATTCCAACAGACTTGGGCAATTCCAGAAGGAGAATGCGACACCCCACACGTCGAGAATTGCTACAGTGTAGCTCCAGGAACACTTTTCTGAGTTTAAACACTTCCGATAGCAACCAAACTCGGCAGACAAGAACATTATTGAGCATATCTGGGATACTTTGCAACGTGCTATGCAGAGGAGATTTGCACCCCTTCGTACTCTTACGGATTTATGGCAGCCCTGCAGGTTTCATGGTATCAGTTCTCTCCAACACTACTTCAGACATTAGTAGAGTCCATGGCACGTTGTGTTGCGGCACTTCTGCGTGTGGTCGGTGGCCCTACACGATATTAGGTAGGTGTTTCACTCCTCAGTGTACAATATTTAGAACCTACAGTGTATCTCTTTTAACCATAGAAACTAAAGAGGGGATGGGTTGCATTGTTATTAAGTCATTGTAATTTTATTACTCGATATTTTATTCAGAGGAAGTCATAATTTATGGTTTGTGACCTAGTCAATTAAAATTATAAGATCACCAATCGTATATCACACACAAAATATTTGCAAAATCTGTTGTACACGTTCTACTGACAGTGCTAGATTGGCGGGAACCACGAATTGACACCAACTGCAATCGTAAATTTTAAGGGGGTTTAGTAACTTAGGATTAAACGTGAAACCAATTGCTGTTTTTTAGGCGGAAATCCGTTATTTTGTACCCAAATAAGGAAATACGTCTCGTCGGTTAAGGAGGAAACAGGGTGTCACACAGCTGCGACATCGATATGATACGGGCACAGAGGAAATGTAGCTTTCATTCTGTCTGTGTGTTGGTTAGTTTGAAAAACTAGTTTGACAAAGTAAGGGAAACTAGCTACGCTACTTCTGTGCGAAGAATGCAGAAGGAACGCGAAGAGAACTGGTGAGTTTTACGCACGAATATATCCTGACAGATGGTGTCAGGATATCGGTCCCGTGTTCGAAACCCACCACCGTTTAAATTTTGATTAATAATCAGCATTGACGGCCGAAGATTTCCGCATAAGAAGTCACCCTCATTCTGCCTTCGGCCTTGTGAAAGAGGGCGGAGTATCGGACAGAGGATCAAGGAACTCTCTTGTTCTTCAGGTGGGAAACTGCCCCTAAAGGTGGAGTAATCAGTAATGGTCAAAGGCATGAGGAGGCAGAAGGCAATGGAAACAACTGCATTAAAGTCACATAATGTTTACCCATAGAACATGTGGCCTGTAACTGAAAAAAAGTGTCATTAAGATCTCTCCATTGGCAAAAGATTCCGGACTAGTTACTCATTCGGTTCTCCGGGAGGCTGCCAAGGGGGAGGTGACCATGAGAAAAAGATTGAGTAACCAACGGAAGGATAAAGTTCTACGAGTTGGGACATGGAATGTCAGAAGCTTGAAAGTGGTAGGCAAGCTAGAAAATCTGAACGGGAAATGCAGAGGCGCAGTCTGCATGTAGTGAGGGTCAGTGAACCGAAATTGAAAGAAGACAAGGATTTCTGGTCAGATGAGCATTGGGTAATATCAACAGCAGCAGAAAATGGGATAACGGGAGTAGGACTCCTTATAAGTAGGATGGTGGGACAGAGAGTGTGTTACTTTGAACAGTTCAGTGATAGGGTTGTTCTTATCAATATCGACAGCAAACCAACACCGACAACGATAGTTAAGGTATAAATTACAACGTCGCAGTCTGAAGATGTAGATAAATTGTATGAGGATATTGAAAGGGCGATACAGTCCAAGGGAGATGAGAATTGAATAATCATGGGGAACTGGAAGGCAGATATAGGGGAAGGAGTAGAAGAAAAGGTAGCAGGAGAATATGGGCTTGGGGCAACGAAGGAGAGAGGTGAATCACCTAATAATAGCGAATACTCTACTCAATAATCATGAGAGGAGGGGGTATACTTGGAAAAGGCCGGGTGATGTGGGAAGATTTCAGTTAGGTTAAATCATGGTCAGACAGAGATTCCGAAATCAGACACTGGAATGTAAGGCGTGCCCAGGAGCAGATATAGACTCAGATCACAATCCAGTTGTGATGACGAGTAGGTTGAAGATTTAGAAATTTGTTAGGAAGAATCAATATACAGAGAAGAGGGATATAGAAGTACTAAGCAATCACACGATACGTTTGAAGTCTTCTGAGGCTATAGATGCAGCAGTAAGGACTAGCTCAGTAGCCATTACATTTTAAGAGGAATGATTATCTCCAAAAACGACAATCACAAAACTTGGAAAGAAAAACGTTGTTACGAAGAAGGTAACTACGAAGCAACCAAGGGTAACAAAGAAATACTTCAGCTGATTGATGGAAGAAGCAAGCACAAAAATGTTCACGGAAATTCAGGAATACAGGCATACAAGTCACCGAGGAATGAAATAAATAGGAAGTGCAGGGAAGCTAAGGCACAATGGCTGGATGAAAAATTTGAAGAAAGCGAAAAAGAACTGATCGTCGGTAGGACCACTGAAGAGCCAAAGAAACTGGTTTACCTACCTAATATCGTGAAGAGCTCCCGTGAGCACGCAGAAGTGCCGCGACACGAGGTGGTATGGACTCGACTAACGTCCGAAGTAGTGCTGCAGCCGGAGGGTGTGGAGATCTCCTCTGAAAAGCTCCATACAACGCATCCTAGTTATGCTCAACAATCTTCAGTTGAAATTTCCGGGCTGACAACACCAGCCGTGAAAGCCTACATTCTATGATTATCTCAACAATGATCATGTCTGGGGAGTTTGATAGCCAGCGGAAGTGTTCGAACTCAGAAGAGTGTTCCTGGAGCCACCTTGTAACAATTCTGAACTTGTGGGGTGTCGCATTGTCCTGCTGGAATTGCCCAAGTCCGTCGGAATTCAGAATGGACATGAATGGAGGTAGATGATCAGACAGGATGGTTACGCACGTGTCACCTGTCAGAGTCGTATCTATACGTATCAGGGGTCCCATACCACTCCGAATGCACACGCACCACACTATTACAGAGCCTCCACTAGCTTGAATAATCCCCTGCTGACATGCAGGTTCCATGGATTCCTGAGGTTGTCTCCATACCCGTACACGTCCATCCGCTTGATACAATTTGAAGCGAGACTCGTCCGACCAGGCAACATGTTTCCGATCAACAGTCCAATGTCGGTGATGGCGTGCCCAGGTGAGGCGTACCGCTTCGCGTCGTGCAGTCATTAAAGGTACACGACTCTGTCTTCGGCTCCGAAAGCGTACATCGATGATGTCCCGTTGAGTGGTTCTCACTCTGACACTTGTTGATGGCCCAGCATTGAAATCTGCAGCAGTTTGCGGAAGGGTTGCACTTCTGTCACGTTTTAACGATTCTCTTCGATCGTCGTTGGTTCCGTTCTTGAAGGATATATTTCTGACCGCAGCGATGTCGGAGATTTGATACCGGATTCCGGATATTCACGGTACACTCGTGAAATGGTCGTACGGGAAAATCTCCACTTCATCACTACTGCGGATATGCTGTGCCCTATCACTCGTGCTTTGATTATAACACCACGTTGAAACTCACTTAAATCTTGGTAAGGCACCATTGTAGCAGTAGTAACCGGTGTGACAACTGCGCCAGACATTTGTTGCCTTAGACAGGCGTTGCCGACCGCTGCGCCGTATTCTGCCTGTTTACATATCTCCTCTATATTTGAATACGCATGCCTATACCAGTTTCTTTGGCGCTTCAATGTAGTTTTGACGTGGTCCTCCAATGATCCCTACCATTTTGAGAAACTGCCTACTTCAACGGCCTCGTTTCGATGTAAGTCGTTCAGTGCGCTATCAAATTCACGGTATCATATCTTCCATCTAATCTTGATCTGTGCCCTCTCTGCTTTCTATACTCTTTTTGAGTTCGTTTACCTTGTATAACAGCACTTGTAAATTTTATATCTACCTTTCTGCTACCGTTTCTTGGTCCATGTTTGGGAGGTGGTATCCTTGTCATTGAAGGAACTTGCTTACGAGTAAATACGTAATGAAGTTTAGACCTCTCACAGAAAGAAGGAGCACTCGTCTATCCTTATCTTCAGACTCACTGCCTTAAAATGAAATAATCTGTGAGAACGAAATGAATGAAATACATCAAAACATGTGAAGTACAGTTACAAATTAAAGAAAAGTTCTGAGTAATTGGAATTTGTGGAGACTGAGACTCGATCCCAGATATCCTGGCTGTTTACGAGCAGTCAGTGTAACTATTGGGTGGTGTCAGCAAACCTTCAGTCTTGACTTAAGCATTCGTTGACTCACCGATGTTTTTTCCTATTCCTTCCAAACAAACTCCAGGTTCTCTACTTTGGAACAGTACCTACGGTACGAGTATGTGGAGTAGCGTAACTCTGTCATAGGTATGTGCAGGATTTATCACAATTAACAGCGGAAAGTTATACCGATTAAAATGTGAGATAATAGAACAAAAAATTTAAAGATAACATAGATCGGCAGAGTCATGTGCGAGGTATCTGTGAATGTGTGGTCCCTAGCCGTCATTGACTTCAGTATGAAATGTTGCTCCAGTTTGTACAAATGCATTTGGAATTTAAACTCTTCAATTCATTTCCCACTGAGCAATGCTGCGAGGACGATAGCTCGCCCCCGGCGAGTTCAACACCTCGTTTGCCGGTTCAACTATCTTTGTTCTTTCTCTGTGGTACGAAGGAAGATGTGGAGCGAGCGAGATGGATGTAGTTGTTAGTGGTGTCAGGCGGAGCGGACGTGCTACTCGGGGAGCACTTGGCCGGTATTGCAGGTGCGCGGATTTTCCGGTGCGAGCGTCGTGAACCGGCGTTCACGTACAGGACAGTGAGATTGGTGACGTCACGTGTTTGCCGAGGTTACCCCTGTCCGGTTGCGATAGTTCGCGTAGTTTCTGGGTTCCTTCTGGAGAAGTGAGAGCAATTCGGCGAATCCACCGGATCATGTCTCGGGTTTCCCTACCGCTAGGAATTTCTTCTTAGTGGGCTTTTGCCAGACACAAGTGCAACGCCGTTTTTGTGGTTTACCGGTCGAAGACAAAGCCACGTCCTGTCTCTTTCTGAGTGAACGTCATTTTTCATGTCCACCAGAAACATGTCTAGCTCGCCTAGAGAGTGAAGCAACTTGACGCTTGCCTTCGCTTGGCTTTAAACTTCAGTTGTCCTGCATTCCCGCATTTTCCATTTAATTCATGATCATTTGAAGGGGCCTCTGGCATGTGACAACTCTCTCCCTAATGGAAATTGGCTTATCTGTTTACTGTATGCATTTTTTTATGACTGTCGGGTTCTCGAATTTGAGTTAAATTTCAAACTGTTGTTTTTATGTGATTTTCTGTTTAAGGCTTTGTGGCCTGTGCTCAATTTTAATTTTAGATTTCATCTTGCCACTATATTTAACGTAAGAAAGGGGGTCCACTTTGATCAGTGGCAGTGACTTGGCTCTTACCGCCAGAAGTATATCTCCCTTCTTACTCTTTAGCGGAGCAAGTGTAATATATATATGTATTTGTTATCTGTCTTCTGACTGGTTTGATGCGGCCTCAGAGTAGTACTTGCAACCTACGTCATATTTTATATGGTACTCAAATACTTGCGTTACATTTAAAATATAAATAACTTTTGATACTCGGTTACTCCAGTGATTATATCCGATCTAAGTGTGATATCTTTCAGAACTTCTCAAAAAGCTTTAGTTTTGCTTCACTGTTTATTGTTTAAGGGAGTGTTTGTTGTACATGTTGTAGTGGTCAACTTACTCTCGCTGAGGTCTACGTCTGGGGCAACCAGCGGGCTTGTGCCCAGATCTGATGTCGGGCTGATCACTGTAATTCATTAACATTTAATGTGTTTTATGTTTTGAAATCTTTTAAAATTGTGAAGCGTGTCTGAATTGATTAACATCTGGTGTTTGGGGTTTAATTAAAATTTGTTAGTTTTCAAATAGAAACGAATCGTGTTCTCTGAAAGTAATGATGATTTATCATTTTCGAAGCACATGTATTAATTAATTTCTAGTTGGTTAATAAAATTTTGAAGGAGATTCTTAATAACAAATGATGTTCAATGGTTTTCCCGAGTTCTTCCTCTAGGACCTGTCTGTTTGAGTCCTCCGATTAGGTACATATCCTTGTTGCTTTTTCCACCCATGTACTCTGCTCAAATTTCACTCATAATCCATGGTTGAGGAATATGGTAAATCCATGATGGCACGCTGCCACCTTTTTCGACTGATGTTGAGCGACATCTAGGGTGTCAATATGGTTCAAGATGGGTTTGGAGAACAGGGTCTATACCTTGTCCTCCAAGATCACGTGACCTCAGTCCTGTATTTTTCTGCCTGGGGTCATCTCAAAAGAGAAGTGTACACCAGTCCGGTTGACGAGGTTAAAGAACAGAAGCAGTCTTGTAAAACGCGTTCTGGAGACTACGTGAATTATGGACGGGAAAGACCCATCGTGGTTTAGTAACAAAATTTGGAAAACGCTGAGGAAGTAAAGGCTGGCGCACTCTCGATTCAAGAAACAATGCCCAAATGACGACATGAAAAAACTGCTACAAACCGGGGCGTCTGAAAAAGATCGGTGCTCGAAGCGTAGAACAGTCTGAAAAACATCGGTTCTCGAAGCGTAGAACAGTTTCCACCGTCATACATTGGCAAACTATCTTGCCAAGAACCAGAGAATATTCTGGACCTACGTAAAATCGCTAAGCGAGTCTAAAGCTTCCATACAGGCACTCGTTGAATAACCTGGTGTGGCAATACAAGACAGCAAAAGGAAAGCTGAAGTGTTAAATTTCTCGTTTAAGAAGTAATTCACGATGGAGGATACTAGGTCTACAAAGATATCGTAGTTTGACCGTCGCAGAGACTCCCTTATTGAGGACATAGAAACAGGCATCCGTGACGTAGAGAAGCAACTGAGTAGAAAACAAATAAATCGCCATGTATAAGAAGGCTTAAAGAAAGGATCCACAAAATTACAGACCAATAGCCTTAACATCAGTGTGCTGCAGAATTCTTAAACATATTCTCAGCTCGAATACTATAAATTGTTGAGAGACGATAAAACGTCTGTCCACAAAACAATACGGATTTAGAAAGTTTCGCTGGTGCGATTCTCAGCTTGCCACTTTTTCATCTGATTCCTGCGAATCACTGATGAAGGGCAACAGCCAGATTACCTATTCCAAGATTTCCGGAATTCGTTCGAATCGGTGCCGCAGTGCAGACAGTTAACGAAGGTCTCAGAGCCGGCCGCGGTGGCCATGCGGTTCTAGGCGCTGCAGTCCGGAACCGCGGGACTGCTACGGTCGCAGGTTCGAATCCTGCCTCGGGCATGGATGTGTGTGATGTTAGATAGGTTTAAGTAGTTCTAAGTTCTAGGGGACTGATGACCTAAGATGTTAAGTCCCATAGTTCTCAGAGCCATTTTTGAAGGTCTCAGAATACGGAGGTTCGCAGACATATGAGTAGCTCGAAGGCTTCATAAGTACAACTCAGGACGGTGTGCTTCAGAGACGAGACTGTCCTCAGGAGTGGCCCAGGGAAGTGTGATAGGACCGATCTTATTCTGCCTCCCCCCCCCCCCCAACTCTCTCTCTCTCTCTCTCTCTCTCTCTCTCTCTCTCTCTCTCTCTCTCTCTCTCTCTCTCCCTTCCTCCCTCTCATTCTCTCTAGTTTGCAAGTGTTTCTCAGAGAAGAATAGGTTGGCGCAGGACAGAAATTCATGGCGTGCCGCATCAACCCAAATACATATAAGTCTTCTAACTGGTTTGGTGCTGCCCGCCGCGAATTTCTCTTCTGTGTCAACCTCTTAACCTCAGAGAAGCACTTGGAACCTACGTCCTCAGTTATTTGCTGGGTGTATTCAATTGGTTGAAATGGCTCTAAGCACTATGGCACTTAACATCTGAGGTCATCAGTCCCCTAGACATAGAACTACTTGAACCTAACTAACCTAGGGACATCACACACATCCATGCCCGAGGCAAGATTCGAATCTGCTACCGTAGCAGCCGCGCGGTTCCGGACTGAAGCGTCTAGGACCGCTCGATCACAGCGGCCGGCTGGGTGTATTCGGATCTCTGTTTTCCTCTACAGTTTTTACCCTCTGCAGCTTCCTCTAGTACAATGGAAGTTATTTCCTTATGTCTTAACAGATGTACAACCAACCTTTCACTTTTTCTTCTCAGTGTTTTCTACTTATTTCTTTCCTCTCCGATTCTGCGCAGAACCTCCTCATTCCTTACCTTAACAGTCAATCTAATTTTCAACATTCGTCTGTAGCACCCATCTCAAATGCTTCGAGTCTCTTCTTTTCCAGTTTTCCCACAGTCCATTTGTCACTACCGTACCTAGCTGTGCTCCAAACGTAGATTCTCAGGAGTTTCTTCCTCAAATTAATGCCTCTGTTTGATACCAGTAGACTTCTCTTGGCCAAAAATGCCCTTTTTTCCAGTGCTAATCTGCTTTTGATGGCCTCCTTGCTCCGGCTGTCATGAGTTATTTTGCTGCTCGGGTAGCAGAATTGCTCAAGATCGCCTACTTCGTGACCATCAATCCTGATGTAAAGTTTCTCGCTGTTCCCATTCCTGATACTTCCCATTACTTTCGTCTCTCTTCCATTTATTCTCAGTTCATATCCTGCGTTCATTAGACGGTTTATTCCGTTCAGCAGATCCTGTAATTCTCCTTTACTTTCACTGAGGATAGCAATGTCATCAGCGAATCTTGCCATCGTTTCACCTTGAATTTTAATTTCACTCTTGAGTTTTGATTTATTTTCGTCATTGCTTTTTCAGTGAACAATAAGGGCGAAAGACTGCATTCCTTCCTTACACCTTTCTTTTAATCACAGCACTTCATTCTTGGTCTTCCAGTCTTATTGTTCCCTCGTGGTTCTTGTACATACTGTATATTATCCGCCTTTCCCTGTAGCTTACCCCTGTTTTTTTTGAGAATGTCGAACATCTTGCATAATTTTACATTGTCGAACGGTTTTTCCAGGTCGACAAATCCTATGGACGTGTCTAGATTTTTCTTCGGTTTTGCTTCCATCATCAACTGCAACGTCAGAATTGCCTCTCTGGTGCGTTTATGTCTCTGAAAGACAAAATGATAGCCATTTAACATAACCTCAATTTTGTATTCCATTCATCTATATATTATTCCTGTCAGCAACTTGGATACATCAGCTACTAAGCTTACTTGTCGGCTCTTGCAATCTTCAGAATTATGTGGATGCTGTTTCTCCAGAAGTCAGATACTGTATCGCCATACTCATAAATTCTACACACCACCGTAAATACCAATGATTTTACAAATTGTGAGCCGGCCGCGGTGGTCTAGCGGTTCTAGGCGCTCAGTCCGGAACCGCGCGACTGCTACGGTCGCAGGTTCGAATCCTGCCTCGGGCATGGATGTGTGTGATGTCCTTAGGTTAGTTAGGTTTAAGTAGTTCTAAGTTCTAGGGGACTGATGACCACAGATGTTAAGTCCCATAGTGCTCAGAGCCATTTGAACCATTTGAACAAATTGTGATGGAACGGTGTCTATCCTTTCTGCCTACTTCGATTTTAAATCTTCCAAAGCTCCTTGAAATTCTGACTCTAATGCCAGATCCCTTATCTCTGCTATATCGACTCCTGTTTCTTCTTCTGTCACTTCATCAGACTCGCCTCACTCTTAAAGAGGACTTCAGTGTATTCTTTCCTCCTATCCGCGCTCTCCTCTGCGTATAACAGTGCAATTCCCGTTGCACTCTTTATGTTACCACTAAAGGTTGTTTGACATTCATATACGCTGAGTGAGTCCTTCCAGCGAACATTCCTTCTTGGCTTTCTTCACATTTTAATGCAACTATTTCGCCTTGGTTACCCTGCATTTTCTATTTCAAAAAAAATGGTTCAAATGGCTCTGAGCACTATGGGACTCAACTGCTGTGGTCATAAGTCCCCTAGAACTTAGAACTACTTAAACCTAACTAACCTAAGGACAGCACACAACACCCAGCCATCACGAGGCAGAGAAAATCCCTGACCCCGCCGGGAATCGAACCCGGGAACCCGGGCGTGGGAAGCGAGAACGCTACCGCACGACCACGAGATGCGGGCCATTTTCTATTTATATCATTCCTAAGTGATTTGTATTTCTGAATTTTTCTGAACTTTTTGTGCTTCCTTCTTTCATCGATCGACTGATTTGTTTCTTCTGTTGCCCGTAGTTTGTTTGCAGTTAATTTGTACCTACGTTTTCCTTTCCGACTTCCATGATTGTCTTTTTTTAGAGATATCCATTCCTTTGAAACGGGACTGTCTACTAAGCTATTCATTATTGTAGTATCTAGAGCCTCAGAGAACTTCAAGCGTATCTCTTCATTCGTTAGTACTTCCGTGCCCCTCTATTTTGTGCACTGATTCTAACTAACTAGCGTCGGCCTCGGTGGACGAGCGGTTCTAGGCGCTACAGTCTGGAACCGCGCGACCGCTACGTTCGCAGGTTCGAATCCTGCCTCGGGCATGGATGTGTGTGATGTCCTTAGGTTAGTTAGGTTTAAGTAGTTCTAAGTTCTAGCGGACTGATGACCACAGATGTTAAGTCCCATAGTGCTCAGAGCCATTTTTTTCTTCCTAACTAGTCTTTTAAATTTCAGATGCTCTACATCACTACTTAATTGTTATCTGAGTCTGTATCTGATCCTGGGTACGCCTTACAATTCAATATATGATTTCGAAACTCTGCCTGATCATGACGTAATTTAACTGAATTCTTACCGTATCACCCTGCCTTTTCCACGTATACCACCTCCTCTTGTGATTATTGAGCAGAGTGTTCGCTAAAACCTATTGCAGAACTATTAGACTTTTTCCTCTCTGATTCCTACTACCAAGTATATATTCTACCGTAACCCTTTATTCTATTCCTTCCCCGACAACCGCAATCCAATCCCCCATAAGTGTTAGATTTTCATCTGACTTTATACTCTCTATTACGCGTTGACATCCTAGTAAGCTTTCTCTCACTCTTAATTTCCCCCTTTCGATTTCGGCGTGTATACCAGAACCATTGTTGTGAGTGTTGGTTTGCTGTTGATTCTGATGAGCGTAACCCTACCACTGAACTGTTTACAGTAACACACTCTCTTCCCCATCATCCTGTTCATAAGGAATCCTACTCTAGTTATCCCATTTTATGCTGCTGTTAATATTACCCTGTGCTCATCTGACCAGATATCCTTGTATTCATTCAATTTCGTTTCACTGACCCTCGCTGTACGCAGGCTGAGCCTCTGCATTCCCCTTGCAGATTTTCTAGCTTCTCTGCCACGTTCAACCTTCTGACATTCCACGCCACGACTAGTAAAACGATATGCCTTCGTTGGTTATTCATTCTTTTCTCATGGTCACCTCCCTTTGGCAGTCCCCTACCGAAGATCCGAATGGGGTACTATTCCGGAATCTTTTGCGACTGGCGAGATCATCATGACACTTTCAAGTACAGTCCACATTCCCCGTGGACACAAATTATGTGTTTTAATACAGCGGTTTCCACTGCCTTCTGCATCCTCATCCCTTTGATCATTGTTGATTCTTCCGCCTTTAGGGGCAGTTTGGTTTGTGGGATGAAAGGGACCAGACTGCTACGGTCATCAGTCCCTTAGGGGCAGTTTCTCTATATACGGCACATAAATGATCTGACGGACAGTGTGAATAGAAAACTGTCGTTGTTGGCTGATGACTTTGTGGTGTATGGGAAGGTGTTGTCGTTGAGTGTCTGTAGGAGAATACAATAAAATTTGTTTTTGGTCTAATTAATGGCAGCTTACTTTAAATGTAAAAAATGTGATTAGAAAAAACAAATCCGTAATATATGGATACAGCATTAGTATTGTCCTGGTTGACACGGTCAAGTCGATTAAATTTCTGAGCGTAACATTGAAAAGCGATAAAAACTAGGGTGAGCTCCTAACGATGGTAGTATGGAAGGCTAATCGACGACTTCGGTGTGTTGGATGAATTTTAGGAAAACTTAGCTCACGTATTAAGGATACTAGTGCGACCCATCCTTGAGTACCATTGTTGCCTTTGGGATCACCAGCAGCTCGTATTAAAGGGAATCGTCGAAGCAATTCAGAGGCGTCTTGCTAAATTTGTTGCTGGTAGGTTCGATCAACAGTCCAGTATTACAGAGCTGCATCGTGAACTGAAACGGGGATCGTAGGAGGGAGTACGACGTTCTTTTCCCAAAGAACTACCGATAAAATTTAGGGACGATTTGAAGTTGAGTACAGAACGGTTATACTGTCGCCAACGTAGATTTCACGTAATGACCGCAAAGATAAGAGAAATTAAGGCTAGTGCGGAGGCAAACACATAGTCGTTTTTCCCTTGCTCTATTAGTGAGCGGAGTAGGAAAGGAAATTATTAGTAATGGTACAAGGTGGCTTGCAGAGTTTGTATGTTGATGTAGATGTAGATTTACGAGATGATCTGGGAGTGTGTGACAGAATTCGTATCTCAGGCAGAGACGAGTGTAGTATTTGCATCGAAATGGGAGGACAACGCTTACATCACCTCCTTACTCAGAGACAGTACACTGTAACGTGTAGTGCATTTTTTGTTAAAGTAGGCCATGGGTGAAATTTGAGCCCAATTAGATGGGGACTAAGTCGAAAAATTTACATTCTAAATATGTTTGTTATACCTAGGAAAATATTTTACACTCAAGCTGGTTGAGCTGTGGTGAAATTTGCTGTTTTGAAGGGCGCGCCGCAGCGCGTAGTGTAAAGTAGTCGCCGTCCGTTTCTGGCGGTGGCGCCGCTGTGGCAATCGCAGCTTTGGTGTCTCCCTCTGGTGGGAAAGGGGAAAGGTTGCCTCTTCACGTGCATTTAAGAGGGTAGTCTGGGAGTCTCGGAGAGTCTGGTCAGTTGGTCAGCTGGGTCAGTGTGGGGCAGTTGGTTGGTTTGGGGAAGGAGACCTGACAGCGTGGTCAGCGGTCTCATCGGATTAGGGAAGGATGGGGAAGGAAGTCGGCCGTGCCCTTTCAGAGGAACCATCCCGGCATTTGCCTGGAGTGATTTAGGGAAATCACGGAAAACCTAAATCAGGATGGCCGGACGCGGGATTGAACCGTCGTCCTTCCGAATGCGAGTCCAGTGTCTAACCACTGCGCCACCTCGCTCGGTGTGGGGCTGTCAGTGTCTCTTTGTCGTCCGGAGTGATAGTTTGTGTTAGGCCGCCAGTCTGCTTGAGCTTGTTCAGGCAATGGTCATTGACGGTTGGATCGATCGGTTGGTTGGTCGCGCGCTGGGACCCAAGAAGACTTGTCCGTCTTCAGCGTCGGCGCATGTGAGGTCGCCACCTCAGTCCAGTTGGCCGCGCCGTGTAGCGAGGTGTAGTGACTTCGCGGCCGGCGTCAACCCACGACATCGGTCTGGCCGGGGCGAGCTGCGACGCCGTGAGACGGGAGATCGGCGCCCCTTCCTGCGTCCGTTGAAGCGACTGGCAGCGGACGGTTCGCGAGAACGTTTTGGGGGTGCTGCGCCAGGTCTTCGCCAGAAATCGCAGTTTATTCGAAGTTAAATGACTGGAGATATGTTGGTTCATTTATTTGTTAAATTCTACTTATTTTCTTGGTGAGGTCACCAGCCGCTTTGTTTTAGGATCGTCCCACCATTCTTCTCCGATTGGCTACCCGCGGGAAGGTGGCTATTTATGAATTGGGTGGTCCGTTTTCCCTTGTGGAGTTGGGGCGGGTTAGTGCAACCTGCGGTTCGGGTTGTTCAGTAATCCCCCTGTCGGTCTGCCGTACGTTGATAGCTGCCTCTGTCATGTTTGTCGGATTCGGTGTTAACGAATTTATTGCTTAAGGTGTTAAGGCCGAATTCCGGAAATATGTTTTTATCTTGTCTATCATCTTGCGAGGTGGTATATGTGTATTGTAGAGCATGTTGGTACATTTTATGTAAAACTGCATTTCATGGATTTTATATAAATGGTCTTTTAGTATATAAAGTTGCCACCCTTCCACCGTAAGAGTTCTTTTAAAAACAAGTTGCACTTCCGGGTGGTAAATAATTTTTAATGTGAGTGTTTTGTACCATTTCCATCCCTCTTACGGGGGGGCGTAGTTTATGTGTTTGTGTGAGTTGGTAAAATTTTTAGTTTAAAGCAGGGCCGCACAAACACGGAAAACTGCACGCGTGCAAAGCGAGGTGCAGCGAGTGCCTGCACAGTGCATCGGTTCAACTCGGCACACTTCGCCTCCACTCGGCTTGCTAGGTGAGGCCGACGCTGTGCGCTGCCGAAGGCGCTGCCGGACGGCTTAGTCAACATTGGAATACGTAAGCGCAAGACAGTTACCGGAATACTGGAACCATCTGCTCCAAAAAAAAAAAAAGGGAAAATTGCCGAAAGTCAATTTAAACCGGAATGGGAACTTTCCTACTTTTTTGTGCTTTGTGACGATAAAGCCAAATGTCTAATCTGCGGTACACTAATTACGTGTGTCAGACAATCGTCTATTGAAAGGCAGTACAGCAAATAGCATTCAGAAAAGTATAGTGATATAACAGGGGATGCCAGAGAGGAAGAATTACGGAAGTTGCAAACTCTTGCAGAAGAGAATTCTGTATCTACAAACGAGGTTTGTTGAAAGTACTTTAGCATGTATATTTTGGTTAAAGGTCATGCGAAACGAAATAACATTTGTTTAGATTCCTTAGTTTTCGTTTTCCAATAAATTATTTCTAACATATCTTTTTTTCTCTACTTTAGGATGAAGAAGATGAGGGTTGTTGCGAAAGGACTCTCAGAGCTAGTTACAAAGTTGCTCTACGTTTAGCAAGAGCTGGGAGGCCATTTATGGACGGGCCATTAATAAAAAACATTATGTTGGACGTAGTAGAGACAATGAATCCCACATTAGCTCCCGCGTACAGCAGAATACCACTTTCCAGAATGACAATACATCGGAGAATTAACGACATTGCTGAGAATTTGCATGAACAACTGGCAGCCAAAATTGAAAACTTCCTAGCGTACTCCATCGCAGTTGATGAGTCCACGGATATGAACGACACGCGTCAGTTTGCAATATTTTTGCGTGGAGTGGACGACGACCTACATGTAACGGAAGAGCTCCTGGATATGATTTTGTTGAAGGACACTGTTACAGCGGCGGATATTTTAGCAGCTGTTGAAATGGCAGCTGAAGGAATAGGACTCCCTTGGGAAAAGCTGTTTTCCGTAACCACAGACGGGGTTCCAGCAATGTGCGGTAAAGAAAAAGGGTTTATTGGATTACTGCGAAAAAAACTCAACATGCCGAATTTACCTACCGTTCTCTTTGTGCGAAGGTTATCGGTCTTCAAGATGTGGTGAAGGTAGTGGTGCGTATCGTGAACTACATTCGTTCTCATGGACTCACTCATCGTCGATTCAAAGAATTTTTGATTTCCTTTGAAGAGGAGTATCCAGATATTCCCTACCACGTTGAGGTGCGCTGGCTGAGCAAAGGGAAAGTGATTTCCCGAATTTTTCGACTACGCCACACTGTGGCTCAGTTTTTGGAGAGCAAAGGACGTCCGGAGCCACTTTTTCATGACCCTGAATGGGTACTGATTTAGGATTTTTAGCAGACATTATGGCTCTCCTAAATGATTGAAGTCTGAAACCCCAAAAAGAAAACAATCTCAGTAACGATATGATCAGCAAAATAAACGCTTTCCAGTATAAACTGAAGCTCCTCAAAAACAACCTTTCAGAGAAAAATAGGCAACACTTTCCTGAACTAGGTAAGCGAGATATAAATTGTACCTTTACTAAAACAGGCCTGATTTTTATAACCGCTCTAATGAAAACGGTACTATGTTTTTGTTTGACAGCATCTGTGCAGGAAGGAGCGCGCTTTGAAAACACGTCGAGGTGCTACAATCCCTTGAAAATGCGTTTAACGACCGATTCCAGGTAATGTGCCGGTATATGACATACAGCTAAATAAAGGAGATTGCGTTACATATGCAAGTGTAACATTACATTAAAACCAATAGTACACATGACATGTTTATTAAAATCTATCTCATTTTAGTACTTCGAAACAACGACTTACATTACTTTCATTTACTAACATTGGCTTTGTTATTGTTTCAGGAAATTACCTACCTGCACCCAATTCTCGATGTTTTTGTGAAACCTTTTTCGATAGATATTGAAAGTGCGCCTTCAGATTTAGATTTCGAACTAATTGATTTGCAAAGCGATGTTCACCGAAAGGATGTGTTTTACAATACGAAAGGTTTGCTCCAATTCTACCAGAATTTGCCGAAGGAAGAATTTCCCAAGTTATGCAGAGAAGCAGTAAAGATTATTTCTATGTTTGGTTCCACCTGTGTATGTGAAAGGTTTTTTTCTGTTTTGTCTTGTAGAAAAACTAGATTGCGTGCGAGTATTTCTAATTGTAATTTAAAAATTTGTCTCAGAATTGCTGTCAGCCAGTCTCTTGTTCCAGATCTGAGTACCATAATTGCAAATAAAATAAAGAGCACATAGGAAGATACATTTGTGTTGAAACCAAATTTAAAATTGTTACCATTACAGTTATTATATAAATCTCTTTTGTACCGGTACACCAAACTAAGCTCTCCACCTAGTGTACATTAGTATTTGGCAATGACGAAGACAACAGGGTAAAAGCTTTGAAACAGGTCGAGACAGGCGGCGCGAGCGACACAAGCTAAGGAAGTGAGAGGCAGCGATGCTGCGCAAAGCCGAGGAGTGGGGGGTCTGCACCGTCGTCAACATAGCGCAGCCGTCTACTGTACTCTGCACTGTGCGATGCACCGGTGCATGCACCTTGTGCGGCCCTGGTTTAAAGTAATCTGGTGTGTTGCAGATTTGCACCTGTGTAGTGTTTCAGAGGTTGTGAGCGGTCGTGACTAAGGCCTTGGGCCGTGTTAAAAGGGAGCGGCAAGGTTCTCAGCCAGAAAGCTCATACTATTAAAAAAAATGTTATTTCTGCATTAGAATAAATTGATATTTACAGGGTGCTTTCTGTTTAAAAAAAAGGGTTCTTAGGAACAAAATTTGCATTTATTAAAAAAAATTAATTTGTTCATCAGTTACCCATTGGCAACTACTTCCACGCTCACATAGTGTGATTAAATGTGTTAATGTTCTTGATGAATCGCTAGTAAATAAAGTAAATTCTTAAGAAAAGGTTTAGAGAGTAAATTCACTGTTCGCTGGTGGCGGCTCCTATGCAGAAATATATAACTGTTATCCAAACGGGTTCTTTGCTCACCCGTTGTTTCCTGAACTTTTTACTTCTGTTACTGTAAAATTTCACTCACGCAAGTTTTCGCTATTTTTTGTGACAGCGATTCTGTGGCCTAGCGGTTCTAGGCGCCTCAGTCTGGAACCACGCGACCGCTGCGGTCGCAGGTTCGAGTCCTGTCTCGGGCATGGATGTGTGTGTTGTCCCTAGGTTAGTTAGGTTTAAGTAGTTCTAAGTTCTAGGGGACTGATGACCTCAGATGTTAAGCCCCTAGTGCTCAGAGCCATTTGAACCATTTTTTTTTGTAATTCGTTTGCCTTCGTTTTTCTCCGACCACCGTTACCGGTAGAATGTATTTGTGACACCTCTGTCTGGAATGTTTCCTTGTAAAATAAGCAATTTGTATTTTAGATCAGTACTCAAGTGACCTTAAGTACAGTATTACTGATGGTGCCGGTCTGTTACGTGATGTGGCAGTGTCATGTATAGCGGTATTCTGTCTTCTAATAAGCTTCCTCTTCACATTTCGAGCATTTTGTGAAATCAGAAAAAGATCGCAACTTTTAGCTGAAAAACAGTTTATTTGCATTCGGTTCTTTCCGCATTCTGTTGTACTATAAGGCTTTTAATTTATAAGTAAAAGGCTGTTAGAACTACAGGTAAGTGTATCAATCATGAACTTAGACTTGCAGCGCAGCTTGCTTAAAAGAGCGCTGCGTATCGACAGAGACTAAAAGGAAGCCCTAAAGTTTTCGAACATGAATAGTTACGGCTGACTAACTACAAATACAGTAAGCGTTTCGATCAAAATCGCCATCCGTGTCTGCTGGAAAATGTAATACGGGGTAGTCGCTTTAAGCTTTCTGATTGATAGTGCGTAATCCATAATTTGTGGATATTAATCGCATTACAGTTATGAGTTTCATCTCATTGCTTTGTTATACATTTCATGTGTTTTGTAACTTTAATGCCATTCAGTGAATACCAGCATAGTATTTAACATGGACAAATACTCCTTAATTATTGGGATCGAGAGTAGATACTGGTATGTCACGAATGATATGAAATATTGGCGTTCGAAGAAAGTTCCATTACACCACCTTTGAGAGGCAAAGGAGGGACTTGAAGTCCCACGGTGATCACCAAAATCTAAGGGAGGAAAGGACTGTTCCAGTTTGTTACACGGTCGGCGTCGAGATAATTATAGAATGAACGCTGGGCCGAAATGGACAAGAAATCGGGCTCGATGTTTTCAGAAGGATAGATTTACCTGTTAGCTTAAGGTCGTTTATAAAATCATAAAGGAAGTGCGATACTGAAGTACTGGGGAATGATGAATGATTCCCGAAGCTGTAGATACTGCGATGATACTTAGATGAAGAGGAGTGAACATTTCTAAACACGACACTCACTGAAGTGGGACAAACGAACATATTTATTTCTTTACTTGTTCTGGTCTGATTATGGCCATAAGGCCATCTCCTCACATTGGACCAGCGTTTCACACATACGGTACCTTTGTTCACTTCATAACTACCTAGAGATATAACACTTTTAATATGACAAATAGTACTAAACTGATTCGAGTGTCTATAGTGACAATGTGGGTAAATACTGATTATGAAATGATAAAGTTAATACTGGCCATACCTGTACTACTAATATTGATGCTAACACTAATACTGATACTACTACTACTACTACTACTACTAATAATAATAATAATAGCAATAATAATCTTAATAACGACAATAGGAACAATAATAATAGTGGCAGATATGAAACGGATTTACAGGTGGGCAAAATAAACTGATAATAGTAATGATAATAATGATAATAATAATAATAATAATAATAATAATAATAATAATAATAATAATCATCATCATCATAATAACGACAATAACAAAAATAATAATAGTGGCAGATATGAAACGGATTTACAGGTGGACAAAATAGATTATTTATGATACAGCGAGTTCTGGGGAAAGGATGTTTAAGGACACAGCACCAGCAAAACTGAGAAATGAGGAAGATCTGCGTAGAAAGATGTGCAAGTGTAACGAGTACATACAATAATCATTAATGTTGCTTTAGTAGATATGTCATTAACTATGTTCTGAAGCTGTGGTTGTTATTCAATTCTCTAATCTAATGACGGAGGTTGTTCCAGAGACTGGATCCTGCTACTGACGAGGATTTAGAGAAAGTGGCTGAACGATGTAGTCGGACAGAAACATTGGAAAGGTACATGGGAGGTAAGTGCGAGAGAATCCTGGTATGAGAAGGTATAACTCATTGCTTGACTTAATAAGGCAACATAAAAATGTTAATGTAAAACGAAGCATGCCGCAATATAAGTCATTTACGAACGAAATCATGAAGATGTGTAGGAAACATAAAGGAAATTGTCAGCAGAAAAATGTGAAGAAATAGAAAACGAAATGGTCGTCGGAAGGACAGATTCAATACACAGAAATATCAAAATCCTTTTCCTGTCCAATTATAAATCAAAGGCGTCAACGTTAATAGTACAAATTGCGCTGTTAAACCTAGAGGAGAGAACGTATAGATAGAAGGCATAGATAAGTCCTTCGGAATTTCTAAAATCAACGAGGAGAGTGGCAAACTATTCGAGCTAGTGTATAAAATCTATGGTATACCCTCAGATCTTTGCAGAAAATATCATCCAGACAATCCTGAAGGTGGTATGAGTAGGTAAATATGAAAAATATTGCACAAGCAGCTTAACATTCAAAGTTCATGCGGAGAAAAATATACTGAAAGATATGTTATATGACGATCAGTATGGCTTTAGAAATTGTAAAGCCACAAGAGAGGCAGTTCTGACATTGCCCTTGATAATGGAATTGAGATTTAAGAAAAATTAAATCTTCATAGGATTTGTTGTCACAGAAAAATCGTTCGACACCGTGAAATGTCACACGATCACTTAAATCCACAAGGAAATAGGTTTAATCTGCTGTGAAGGACAAGTGATCTACAATATGTATAACAAGCAGGAGGGAGCAATAAGAATGAAAACCTCAGAGAGAAGTGGTCGAATTTAAAAGGGCGTAAGACAGAGATGTATACTTTTTCCCCTGTTGTGCAACCTCAACGTCGAAGAAACAGTAATGTTGTGAGGTTAATATTCAGCATGAAAGGATGACAATGATGTAATTTGCTGATCACATTGCTATCCTGAGTGACATTACGGATCTAGTGAGTGGTATAAACAGTCAACTGAACATAAAATACCGATTGAGAGTTAACCAAGAAAGAAGGAAGTAACGAAAAATCTCAGAAATGAGATTAGCGGCGAAGTTAACATCAAAACTGAAGTCAATGAAGCAGGCGAAGTAATGGAATTCTCTACATTGGAAGGTAAATAATGCTTCACGGACAAAGGAAGGTGAATATAAGAAGCAGACCTGCATGAGCAAAGAGAGCATTCCCCGCTAAGAAACGGATATGAGGCAGTAAACCGTCGAGCGAAAAACTGCTAATTTGTAACTGTGCGGGTGCAGGGAGGCTGCAGGGATTACTGTACATGCCGTTTTGAATGAACAGGTAAAAATCACCTCAAATCATGGAAAACATTATACCTGATACCTTTCATTGTATTGTTTCTAACACGAATCCAGTGGCTCCTGTGTTATATGGCTTACCTAAATTACATAAAGATGGTATTCCAGTGTGCTTAGTCGTGCCGTTCATTTCTGATCTGTGTTACTAGTGAAAGAGCTGTATTACTTCATTAAAAACAGAATCAATTTTTAACATTAGTTTGCTGTAGAAAATTCCATAGCTCATGTTCACAAAATTAGATACATACGAATTCTTTCCAGTTCTGAACTAGTATCGTTTGACGTCACTAACATGTTTTCAAATGTTCCTACCGATGTTTGTATAAACATATTAACAGATATTTTACACAAATTCAAAGTGAATCCTATAGAATTACATGACATAGTCGTTATTAAAATGGGTGAGAAACAGAATTAGTTCAAGTTTCAGAACAAATATTATAGTCGGTCTGACAGCCTAGCCATGAGTTCTCCTCTTACACCTATACTACTGAAAAATTATCAGGGACAACTTCGAACTAATTTTCTTAAATAGCCTCTGAACTGCAAAATTTACTGTTGTTTCTGATATGTCGATGATGTGCTGTCTTTATGGACTCGTACTATTAGACAATTAGATGCATTACTACAAACTGTAAACTCGCAATTTAAGAAAATTCACTTCACAATGCAGCTGGGAAGTTCTTCTACAAATTTTATGAACTAAAATAGATATTAGTACAAGTAGAGACTTACTCAGCATTTAAAGAAAAAATATAACTGGAGATCAACAATCTCTGCCATCTCTCAGCACCCACCCAGCCACAAACATGCAGCTTTCCATTCGACGATGCATCGCCTGATATCAATTCCATTATCTGAATCTGCTTTTCAAACAAAACAGAATATCGAAAATGTCGCTTCCAGTAATGGCTACGACTCTGCCCTGATTGATAGTACTCTACGAAACAAGAATTTATACCACTTCTGTTCGATGACCAACACAAAGTAGGCAGTAGTTACAAAAACAGGTGCACCATCCCATATAATGACCAAATTTCAGGTAACCTGGTAAAAAATTAGTCTTGCAACTGCGGATCTGCATTTTATAATACGAACAGCAGCTCAAAACTTTTATTCAACAATAAAGACGAACTGCATCCCTTGGCACAAAGTGGTAGGTATAATCTCACAAGCAAGCACTGTGGAAATATTCATTTTTTGTCGATCATCTTTTCACAGAAAACAACCCACATGATGTAAAATTTGAAGTTTTATATTCTGTTAAGAAAAGCAGAAAGATGACCCTATTGGAAAATGAAATGACACAAAATGCCTGCTTAGTATTAATTCTCCTGATTGAAATTGTTAATTTAACTTCATCATCATTTGGTAAATACACGAGTATCTCCACGTAAAAAACATTGTTCCCTCTTTTGTTGATGTACGTATTTCTGCATGACAAAAAATATCTTCCTACGTAAACCACGTGACATAATTTTTGTATCTGCTCGTGACATGTTTGTGTACGTTGCACGTCATTTTTATCGGTGTTTTCGACTTTTCAGAATGAGATTTTCGCTCTGCAGAGGAATGTGCGCTGATATGAAACTTCCTGGCAGATTAAAACTGTGTGCCGGACCGAGACTCGAACTCGGGACCTTTACCTACCGCGAGCAAGTGCTCTACCAACTTTCTTTTTTTTTTTTTTTTTTGCATTTTGCTCCTTATTGTTTGTTGTGTTTTGTCGCAGCGGACGTCATATGAGAACTGTTGAAGTTCGTTGTTGATCCCCTCAGTCAGTTTTTTTTATTACAAAGAACAGCCAACTCTCTGACAGAACACGCTGAGCTACCGTGCCGGCGCCACCTGAGTTACCCAAGCATGTCTCACGACCCCTTCTTACATATTCATCTCTGCCAGTACTTTCATTTGTCACCTGAAGAACGCCTAAGAAGGCGAAAGCCTTTTTCGTAGGGAAATAAATACAGTTCTGCAGAACATAAGGAAGTGATTTTATAGATGTGTATTTATTGCTAAGTAGACAATTATTTTTTGTATTTTCTACGTAGGTCACTGACGATGCCTAAGAACGAAAATAAAATTGAGTTTCAAATGGAAAATAAATGTTTTTATCTGCGATATAAACCGAATTCACTAACCGTTTATATCTCCGTTTTTACAACTATCGGAAATCTGCATTCTGTCAGTAAAATGGAATCTATTGAAAAATACTACACCTGATGAAGTTTCAACTAGAAAAGCTGGACCAACATTGTGGAACGTACTCTAGCTGCAACACGTGCCTGATACTGACGAACTGTACACATTTTGTGTGCAAAAATTGAGACGGTATGATTCTGTTGAAGAATGAGTTATGTTTCCAGTGGCTTTCATAGTTCTGAGAGAGCTGAAGATCGTTAAAATTAAAAAACAGTTATCAATAAATAATACAACAACCAATCTAAACCGTTAACAAATTAATCCAGTGTAATAAATGCTTCTCAATTAGATTTCTACTTTTAAAAAGTACTTCATCCAGTAACTAAGTACGGAAGGAGATATTTGTCAGCAGGTCTGTGAAATATTTTTGCTCTGAAGAATAATAGAATGGCGAAGATTGTATCCAAATTCCATGAACTGTTGCTTTTCAAGCTCATATATTGCAATAATGCAACTTTTTGACAATATGTACAGGTCATAAAAGTTCACAGCACTGGTAGACGGTTCAGATGGCTCTAAGCACTATGGGACGTAACATCTGAGGTCATCAGTCCCCTAGGTTCAAATGGCTCTGAGCACTATGGGACTCAACATCTTAGGTCATAAGTCCCCTAGAACTTAGAACTACTTAAACCTAACTAACCTAAGGACATCACACACACCCATGCCCGAGGCAGGATTCGAACCTGCGACCGCAGCAGTCCCGCGGTTCCGGACTGAAGCGCCAGAACCGCTAGCATCAGTCCCCTAGATTTAGAACTACTTAAACCTAACTAATCTAAGGACATCACACACATCCATGCCCGAGGCAGGATTCGAACCTGCGACCGTAGCAGCAGCGCGGTTCCAGACTGAAGGGCCTAGAACCGCTCGGTCATAGCGGCCGGCTCACAGCACTGGTACTAAACTATTCTGATGCGATCCCCAGTTTCGAGGTATGGAACCTAATGTTATGATGACGTACTGGGTGAGATAGTCGATGTGCTTACGTGGCTGATCATTGCTACGAATAGCTACGGACGTGTCCCATTTGCTGAATCAGTACTAACGTCCTCGATGCAATCCCATTAAACTTGTAGTACTCGGGATTTCCACCAACCCGGATAGCAGGGAGGTAGTGTTTGCACACTGGTTTGCGCAGCGACTGGAGTGCTGCTGTAAACACTAGTCACAACAGAACAGAGTGACGTCAGACGAACAAGGCGGCCCGTAATGACACAGCTGCCAAGGGAACGCAATAACGCCTGCGCCTGCGGCAGCTGCTCCCTGCAACCCGCATCACATTCGTTCTCCGCAGAGGCCTAAACCCCCTGTAATCGAAGCGGCGGAACGGATGCAGGGAAAGCATTGCTAAGAAGAAGACTCTGAGGAGTTTGGGACTTAAGGAGCAGATGAAACGCAAAATTTGAATGCATTGTGAAACAGGCGCTCTGCACTCTGCACCTACACCTACAATGTAATTGTGCCATGTATTGAATTAATGGATACAATGTGGGAAAACGGTAGTTTACAAGCCCTTGTGAGAGTTAGTATAAGTATAATTTATTGAAGTATGACGTCACTTTCCACATCATTTTGTATACAGGTATTCACGTGACAGTGCGACTTTTCAAGTGTATACAGGGTGGTCCATTGATAGTGACCAGGCCAAATATCTCACGAAATAAACATCAATCGAAAAAACTACAAAGAACGAAACTCGTCTAGCTTTAAGGGGGAAACCAGACGGCGCTATGGTTGGCCCGCTAGATGGCGCTGCCATAGGTCAAACGGATATCAACTGCGTTTTTTAAAATAGGAACGCCCATTTTTATTACATATCCGTGTAGTACGTAAAGAAATATGAATGTTTTAGTTGAACCATTTTTTTCGCTTTGTGATAGATGGCGCTGTAATAGTCACAAACGTGTAAGTACGTGGTATCATGTAACATTCCACCAGTGCGGACCGTATTTGCTTCGTGATAAATTACCCGTGTTAAAATGGACCGTTTATCAATTGCGGATAAGGTCGATATCGTGTTGATGTATGGCTATTGTGATCAAAATGCCCAACGGGCGTGTGCTATGTATGCTGCTCGGTATCCTGGACGACATCATCCAAGTGTCCGGACCGTTCGCCGGATAGTTACGTTATTTAAGGAAACAGGAAGTGTTCTGCTACATGTGAAACGTCAACCACGACCTGCAACAAATGATGATGCCCAAATAGGTGTTCTAGCTGCTGTCGCGGCTAATCCGCACATCAGTAGCAGACAAATTGCGCGAGAATCGGGAATTCTCAAAAACTTCGTGTTGAGAATGCTACATCAACATCGATTGCACCTGTACCACATTTCTATGAACCAGGAATTGCATGGCGACGACTTTGAACGTCGTGTACAGTTCTGCCACTGGGCACAAGAGAAATTACGGGACGATGACAGATTTTTTGCACGCGTTCTATTTAGCGACGAAGCGTCATTCACCAACAGCGGTTAACGTAAACCGGCACAGTATGCACTATTGGGCAACGGAAAATCCACGATGGCTGCGACAAGTGGAACATCAGCGACCTTGGCGGGTTAATGTATGGTGCGGCATTATGGGAGGAAGAATGATTGGCCACCATCTTCTCGATGGCAATTTAAATGGTATGTATGCTGATTTCCTACGTAACGTTCTACCGATGATACTACAAGATGTTTCACTGCATGACAGAATGGCGATGTACTGCCAACATGATGGATGTCCGGCACATACCTCGCGTGCGGTTGAAGCGGTATTGAATAGCATATTTCATGACAGGTGGATTGGTCGTCGAAGCACCTTACCATGGCCCGCACGTTTACCGAATCTGACGTCCCCGGATTTCTTTCTGTGGGGATAGTTGATATTTGCTATTGTGATCCACCGACAACGTCTGTCAATATGCGTCAGCGCATTGTCAATGCATGTGCGAACATTACGGAAGGCGAACTACCAGCTGTTGAGAGGAATGTCGTTACACGTATTGCCAAATGCAATGAGGCTGATGGACAACATTTTGAGCATTTATTGCATTAATGTGGTTTTTACAGGTAACCACGCTGTAGCAACTTGCGTTCTCAGAAATGATAAGTTCACAAAGGTACATGTATCACATTGGTACAACCGAAATATAATGTTCAGACGTACCTACGTTCTGTATTTTAATTTAAAAAACCTACCTGTTACCAACTGTTCGTCTAAAATTGTGAGCCATATGTTTGTGACTATTACAGCGCCATCTATCACAAAGCGAAAACAGTGGTTCAACTAAAACATTCATATTTCTTTACGTACTACACGTATATGTAATAAAAATGGGGGTTCCTATTTTAAAAAACGCAGTTGATATCCATTTGATCTATGGCAGCGCCATAAAGCGGCCCAACCATAGCGCCACCTGGTTCCCACTTCACGCTAGACAAGTTTCGATCTTTGTTTTCGTTTGACGCTTAATCCGTGAGATATTTGGCCCGGTCACGATCAATGGACCATCCTGTATAAGTAATTTCTCGCCAGTATTACTGACCGGGACCTACACTTCTCGAGAGATTAAAATGGTGTACCTCACATGCACTCGAATATGGATTCTTTCCCTTTGAGGGAATTATGATATTTAGCCAAGACTCACGGCCCACCTTCATAGATTTCACTAATTCTTTGTAAACATGATTCATGAGTCACAAAAAGACGTCGTACTTACTAAGAGAATTTAAAAAAGTCAGCTTTCAGGATGAAAACTGAGTGTTCTTCAGCCGTCTATTATTTATTGATTGCACTGAGAACAAGAAAATGAAAATTGCGGAACCTATAAATATTTTTCGGGCCCCCACTTATCGATGCGGTTCAAATGGTGGAGATGACGCTAGACTAATATCAATCTGAAGAGATTCACAGGGGCTAAGAATTACTACTAAGCCGTTTAAACCACAGCTAGTCTACCATACAAACATCCCTGCCCCCTCTCCTAACACGAATTTTTTCTTTTCGATCATCAGTCTTGTATCTGATTCGATGTTTCCCGCCACGAATTCCTCTCTTGTGTCAATCTCTCCATCTCAGAGTAGCACTTGCATCCTACTATCTCTATTACTTCTTGAATGTATTACAATCTCTGTCTTCCTCTACAGTTTTTACGCTATACAGCTCTGTCTAGTACTACTGAAGTTATCTCATGCCCTATCACGCTGTCCCTTCTTCTGGTCAGTGTTTTCCATGTTTTCCACTTCTCACCGATTCTACGGGGAACCTCGTCATTCCTCTTCTTATCAGTGCATCTGACTTTCAGCATCCTCATATAGCACCGCATGTCAAACACTTCGATTCTCTAGAATGAGATTTTCACTCTGCAGCGGAGTGTGCGCTGATATGAAACTTCCTGGCAGATTAAAACTGTGTGCGGGACCGACTCTCGAACTCGGGACCTTTGCCTTTTGCGGGCAAGTGCTCTACCAACTGAGATACCCAAGCACGATTCACACCCCGTCCTCACAGCTTTACGTCTGCCAGTACCTCGTCTCCTACCTTCATTGCAGAAGCTCTCCTGCGAACCTTGCAGAACTAGCACTCCTGAAAGAAAGGATATTGCGGAGACATGGCTTAGCCACAGCCTGGGGGATGTTTCCAGAATGAGATTTTCACTCTGCAGCGGAGTGTACGCTGATATGAAACTACCTGGCAGATTAAAACTGTGTACCGGACCGAGACTCGAACTCGGGACCTTTGCCTTTCGCGGGCAAGTGCTCTACCAACTGAGCTACTCAAGCACGACTCACGCCCCGTCCTCACAGCTTCGATTCTCTACTTTTGCGGTGTTGCGACAGTCCATGGATCGCTATCATGCAATGCTGTCCGCCCCGATAGCTGAGTGGTGAGCGTGACGGGCTGCCGTCCTACGGGCCCGGGTTCGCTCCCGGCCGGTCGGAGATTTTCTCCGCTCAGGGACTGGGTGTTGTGTTGTCTTCATCATCATTTCATCCCCATCCGACGCGCAGGTCGCCCAATGTGGCGTCGAATGTAATAAGACCTGCACCAAGGCGGCCGGGCCTGCCCCGCAAGGGGCCTCATGGGAAATGACGCCAAACGCTTATTTCCATCACGCAATGCTATACCGCAGTCCAAACTTAAATTCTAAGAAATTTCTCCTTTATGTTTTGGCTGATGTTTCATACTAGCAGACTTCTCTTGAGCATGAATGCCCTCTTTGCCTCTGCTAATCTTCTTTTTATGGGGTCCTCACTTCGCCTGTCGTCTGTTATTTTGCTTCATCTACTTGTTTCGCCGCAATTTTGATGTTAAGTTTGTCGTTGATCTCATTTCTGCCATTCTTCGTTACTTTCGTGTCTCTTCGCTCTACTTTCAGTCTATATACTCTTCGCATTAGATTCTTCATTTCATTCAACACATATTGCAATTCCTCCTCATTTTCCCATCATGAAGCTTATCACTGAATTTTAATCCAGTCAATGAACCATTGTTTTATATCCGTCATTGGTTCTTCGATGGATAGTATCCACGAAAGATTGCATCCCTGTGTTACACCCATTTTAATCCGAGCACTTCGTTCTGGGTCTTCCATTGCAAACACCGACTGCTTTAAGGGAAATAAAACCTAAGAAAATGACAGTGGTATTATTACAATATACAGGGTGAACACTAATAAAACCAACAAACTGCAGGGACAGATTTCTGACTGGAAATAGAGGACAAAAGGTCGTATGAAAATGTGTCCAGAAATGCGTCGTTGTCGCGGTAGTTGGCACTGACGAATGAAAATTCCTCGGACCACGCGCCACGTGTACCTTGTGTCTTGCACGTTTTTGACTGTAAGCTGCAGAATGGACCACTATTAATGTCGAGAATAAGCCGAGATGGTGTTTGGTTATGGCCAAGCAGATGGAAAAGATCGAGATGCAGCACAGATATACCAAAACAAGCACCCTCGCAGGCATCAACCAACACATTTCAGCTCCCTGCATGTTCGTCTGTCTGAAAGGACCTATGATCACACAAACGCCAAAAACAGGCTTGACTGAAGTGAGTGGTCTCTGTGAGGACTGGTTTTGGTGTAGCTGTTCTGTCTCTCGACCAGTTACATCAGCTTGGCCGTACACAATCACTGCCTTGGCTTCTTCCAGACATGGATACCGGATCATTGTGCGGCTTACAGTAGGCTCCTTCAATGATACAGTCTGCAACAGACAAAGAACACACGACATGTGGTCAGAGAAACTGTCACTCATCAGCGCCATCTACCGTGGCAACACATGTTCATAGGACCTTCTTTCCTCCATTTCGAGACAGGAATTCGTCCGTGCAGTTTGCCGGTTTTATTAATGTCCAGGCTGTATTTAAGCACCCAGTATCCAACTAAATTATTTTACGCCCTGAGGAAGATAATTTCAACACGTCGAAGCACTGTTCTTTGAGTATATCAGAATTTTTCGTATTTTATAAGATGAAGCGCCAGTACGTCCAGAGGATTTTAATGAGATTTGTACTGAACTGTGCAGGCAATCATTCTACAACTCTCCACCCATGAATGGAAGGGGAAGAAATCGTAATGTTTGGTGAATTAGAAAGTATCTCTTCCTCACTCGATTTATGGTGATTTGGATAGCTGTAAATGCCAGTAATACCGTAGTTTCAGCTACGTTACCCACTTCTGTAGCCGAGGTAGCTAACAGACACCTGTGTGATGGGGCTCGGCTCGGGGGTACACTATGTGATCAAACGTATCCGGACACCTAGCTGAAAATGACTTACAAGTTCGTGGCGCCCTCCATCGGTAATGCTGGAATTCAATATGGTGTTAGCCCACCCTTAGGCTTGATGACAGCTTCCACTATCGCAGGCATACGTTCAATCAGGTGCTGGAAGGTTTCTTGGGGAAGCAGCTAATTATTCAAGGAGCGCTGCACTGAGGAGAGGTATTCATGTCGGTCGGTGAGGGCTGGCACGTAGTCGGCGCTCCAAAACATCCCAAAGGTGTCTATAAGATTGGGGTCAGGACTCTGCGCAGGCTAGTTCATTACAGGGATGTTACTGGTGTGTAACCACTCCACCACAGGTCGTGCGTTATCAACAGGTGCTTGATCGTATTGAAAGTTGCAATCGCCATCCCCCGATTGCTCTTCAACAGTGGGAAACAAGAAGGTGCTTAAAACACCAATGTAGGCCTGTGCTGTGATAGTGCCACGCAAAACATCTAGGGGTGCCAGCACCCTCCATGAAAAACACGATCACACCATAACACCACCGCCTCCGAATTTTACTGATAGCACTACACACGCTGGCAGATGACTTTCACCGGGCATTCGTCATACTCACACACTGCCATCTGATCGCCTCATTGTGTACTGTGATTCGTCACTCCAAACAACGTTTTTCCACTGTTCAATCGTCCAATGTTGCTGATCCTTACACCAAGCGAGGCGTCGTTTGGCATTTACCGGCGTGATGGGTGGCTTATGAGCAGCGCTAGACGATGAAATTCAACTTTTCTCACATCCCGCCCAACTGTCATAGTACTTGCAGTGGATCCTGATGCTGTTTGTAATTCCTGTGTGATGGTCTGGGTAGATGTCTGCCTATTACACATTACGACCGTCTTGAACTGTAGGCGGTCTGTGTCAGTCAACAGACGATGTCGGCTTGTACGATTTTGTGCTGTACGTGTCCCTTCACGTTTCCACTTCACTATCATATCTGGAACAGTGGACCTAGGTGTGTTTAGGAGTGTGGAAATCTCGCGTACAGACATATGACACAAGTGACGCCCAACCACCTGAACTCATTTGAAGTCCGTGGGTTCCACGGAGCGCTCCATTCTGCCCTCTCACGATGTGGAATGACTATTGAGGTCGCTGATATGGAGTACCTGGCAGTAGGTAGCAGCACAATTCACCTAATATGAAAAACGTATGGTTTTGGGGGTGCCTGGATACTTTTGATCAAATAGTGTAGCTGGTTAGTCCTGGCGGTGGGAGAAATTCTCACCTCCAGTGTGTGGCTGGTAATGTTAGGAGAGCTGGTGGCCTGAAGTTCCTCTGCGCATTGTCTCGTGGATAGAGCGCATGTGACACGGTTGATGGTGATTTGTCCGTCGGATGCGAACATTGAGCCCGGCAACCCCTTGTGCTATTCGAGAGGAGTAGACTGTATGTCGGCACCGTGTTTCACCCTCTCCATTAAATAATCGTCATATAGTACAAACATGACACCACACTGTACACACAACCATTCCAATCACCCTTACTCAACAGATATGAGCCAATGGACATCGTCGGTGGAACGGCTTCGCCACAAGCGGTGATAAGTTCGCCACTTAACCGCCGGCGAAACAAGTCGGCTGTCTGGGGGACTGTGGATAAGGTAACACATCCGATGGCAGTGAGGGGGAAGGCAGTTGTCTAGGTGTCAACTACAGCCCATCATCGCCCGATACACTGCAGCACAGCCACTGCCGCTAGACGCTCATTACATCTCTCCGCTCCGTTGATTTCGTCAGCATTGCCCGACCATAGCTAATACACTTGGAAACATTACCGATGGATATCTGTGCTACCATGGAATTCATCGTGTCGAAAACACTTAAGTTATTGACGTAATTATCAAGTGTCACTTTCACCCTCTGAGATTAGCCGAGCGGCCTGAGGCGCTGCAGTCATGAACTGTGCGACTGGTCCCGGCGGAGGCCCGAGTCCTCCCTCGGGCATGGGTGTGTGTGTTTGTCCTTAGGATAATTTAGGTTAAGTAGTGTGTACGCTTAGGGACTGATGACCCTAGCAGTTAAGTCCCATAAGATATCACACACATTTTTCACCCTCTGATAAATGCTGAACATGTGGAACATCAAAAATCATTTCTTTCTACTTCTATTATAATCTTGTTAATTTTTTCCTGATATAAGACTACAGTGATTTCAGTTGCGTTAATGTTTTGCTGGCTAGCGTTCGTTGTGTGGCTCGACAACCTGGTGGAGGTCGTTGAACTGGGCGACACTTCGACCAGTTGCGCGTATCTCCATAACTTCATCTTCCGTTTTTTTCGTTAGCATTCACCCCATCTTAGTTACGGACTCCGCTGTACTCACACGTTGGCAAATTTACGAGGGTCATTCAATAACTAAAGAGACAGATTGGTCTGGAGAAAAAAGCGTTTATTTTTACAATACAATACTTCTTATACTTTTCAACATAATCCCCTTGAACATATATGCACTTGTTCCAACGAGCTACAAGCTTTTTTATTCTGGCTGCAAGGAACTCTTTACCTTGATGTTTGAACCAGTTCCCGACAAACTTTTTCACGTCGTCGTTGTCCTGGAACCTCTTTCCGCGTAATGCCTCCTTCAATGCACCAAACAAATGAAAATCACTAGGTACTGAATCAGGGCTGTAAGGGGAATGAGACAGTACTTCCCAGCCAATTTTGTCGATGGTTTCACGGTTAGTTGAGCAATATGTGGACGTATGTTGGCTTGCTGGAGAACCACACGTCTCCTCTGAGATCCACGACGTCTCTCTCTCATGAATGGCTTCACCTTGTTTAAAAGCAAATCCGAGTAGTATTGGCTATTCATTGTACGCTGCTCTTCGAGATAATCACAAAAAACTGGACCTTCAGCAACCCAAAACACCGACAACATTTTTCCTGCTGACTTGGGTTTTGAATTTTTTCTTGACAGATGTGTTGGTGTGCTTCCACTCCATGCTTTGTCTTTTTGATTCTGGCTCATAATAGTGAAGCCGAGCTTCATCACAAGTTAAAATTTTGTTGAAGAAGTGTTCACCTTCTCTTTCAAAACGTTACTTTAGCTCTATGCACACACTCAAACTTGTTTCCTTGTGTAGGCGCGTCAACTCCTTTGGGATCTATCTTGCACATGTTTTGCGGTACTTCAGCTTGTTACAGATAATGTTATGAACTATACCAGTACTAACTTGAACCTCATCATTTCCACAGTCACACGGCGCTCGGCACGATTAATGTCATCAATTCAACTTTCAAGTAAGGGAGCTGAAACTGGTCGGCCAGAATAGTGTTCGTCAGTTACTGAGTCGCGACCATTTTTGAACTGCTCTACCCACTTGTAAAAATTTGCACGATTCATACAACCTTCACCATAAACTTCAAACATTCTGCAGTATATATTCACTGGTTTCTGTCCTTCAGCAAGTAAAAAACGAATAACAGAACGTTTTTCAACTAATGTGGACGTTTCAAGCGGAATCGCCATCTTGAAATGTATTTTTAAGTTTATAAACAAAACAATGTTGGTACATCAGCTGATTAGGGCTCATCCCAGTGACGCAAAGTTAAAGCCATAGAATTACCAAACTTGCCCTACTAACGGTTTTTCTTTCCACAGACCAATCTGTCTCTTAAATTATTGAGTGACCCTCGTATTTTAAGGATGTTTAAAAAAGAACGACGTAATTTCGAAACTCCATACTTATTGATGAAAACATACTACCAACATGGGATGGACTGCAAAATTCTCATGAATTCTTAGGGTTTTTGCTATGCTATTACAAATGTTCTTTGTGTCCACCAGCATCAGCACGAACATCTAGATCGCAGCTAAAGTCGTCAAAAACTTTACGCAATGTATCTGCTTTTACAAAAATTATGGGCGCTGTTATTGTATTCTTCGCTTCTTCTACGTTACGAGGTAAAGGGCAGGTGAACACATTTTCCTTCACATATCTCCGTAAGAAAAAATCTCACGGGATCATATCTGGCGATCTTGGAGGCCAAGAATGCAGGGCATTGTCTCGGGATCCCGAACGCCGTATGCAGCATTGAGGTAGAGTGTTACTGAGAAACTGACGTGCCGGCCGGGGTGGCCGAGCGGTTCTAGGCGCTACACTCTGGAACCGCGCGACCGCTACGGTCGCAGGTTCAAATCCTGCCTCGGGCATGGATGTGTGTGATGTCCTTAGCTTAGTTAGGTTTAAGTAGTTCTAAGTTCTAGGGGACTGATGACCTTAGAAGTGAAGTCCCATGGTGCTCAGAGCCATTTGAACCATTTGAAACTGACGTAAGTTGTTGTCCAATGTGCTGGAGCTCCATCTTGTAGAGAAATGAAGTCATCGGAGTCCTCCTGAAGTTGTGACAAAAGCCCGTTCTGCATCATTTGACTCCGCTCAAACATTTGCAGAATTCTCTCCAACAAGGACGACATAAAAAAGAGCACTGCTGTCCAAAAGAAGTGTACTAGTATCAACACAGACTTTAATTTGAGGAAGAAATTTATGAGAGTATACATCTGGAGCACAGAATTGTATAGTAGTAACTCAAGGACTGTAGGGAACTCGAAACAGAAGAGAATCTAGACGTGAAAATTAGGTGGACTGACCGGGTAAGATATAACGAGGTTCTCCGGAGAATTAGCAAGGCGAGGAATGTATGCGAGGAGTAGGGACAGGATGGTAGGACATCTGGTTCAAATGGTTCAAATGGCTCTGAGCACTATGGGACTCAACTGCTGTGGTCATAAGTCCTCTAGAACTTAGAACTACTTAAACCTAACTAACCTAAGGACAGCACACAACACCCAGCCATCACGAGGCAGAGAAAATCCCTGACCCCGCCGGGAATCGAACCCGGGAACCCGGGCGTGGGAAGCGAGAACGCTACCGCACGACCACGAGGGTAGGACATCTGTTAAGACATCATGTAATAACTTCCATTATACTAGAGAGGGCTGTAGAGAGTAGAAACCGTAAGAGGGAAACAGAGATTGGAATACGGCCAGCAAATAATTGATGACGAAGGCTGCAAGTGCTACTCTGATATGAAGAGGTTTCAACAGGAAAAGAATTCGTGGCGAGTGGCATCAAACTAGGCAGAGTATTTTCGGCTAAAAAGAAACTGGCGTTAAAAATTGGAAATCGAAAAAAAAAACATGAAACATTTAAGAGTACACACCCGTAGCTACATAAACTAGAATGACTTCATGCAATCACTTATAGGAAAAGTAGGTGCTACACATCGATATTCGTTGCAGGATTCCTAAGGAAACGCAATTGGTTCAAATGGCTCGGAGCACTATGGGACTTAACGTCTGAGGTCATCACTCCCTTAGAACAACTTAAACCTGACTAACCTAAGGACATCACACACATCCATGCCAGAGGCAGGATACGAACCTGCGACCATAGAAGTCGCGCGGTTCCGGACTGAAGCGCCTAGAACCGCTCGACCACCGCGGCCGGCAGGAAATGCAATTCCCTCAAGACAGAAACAAGTTACAAAACACTCTTTCAAACTATTCAACAGTATCTCTAGTCAGTCTGATACTCATATCAGCTTAGTCTATTAACATTGAGAAAATACAAAGCAGAGTAGTGCGCTTCGCCACGAGCTTATTTGGTAAGTGTGAAGGTGTCTGAAAGAATGCTTTTCAGATTTTAATGGCAGACATTATAAGCGAGGCGTTGTGTATCACAAAGCTTATTGGTCCAATACCGCATGCATAAGTTTCAAGAACAGTCAGGCAACATATTACTTCATCCCACATACTTATTGTGAAATAGCCGTCACGGTAATTCAGAGATCATATGGAGGCCTACAGACGGTTAGACTTTCCATATTTCGAGAACGGAACTGAAAAGAGGTGACAATGATAATGGTACCAGGAACACTCTCCATTACACGTCGTTAAGAGTATAGATGTAGATGTAAAGTAGCTATGAAACTTCCTGGCAGATTAAAACTGTGTGCCCGACAGAGACTCGAACTCGGGAACTTTGCCTTTCGCGGGCAAGTGCTCTACCAACTGAGCTACCGAAGCACGACTCACGCCCGGTACTCACAGCTTTACTTCTGCCAGTAACTCGTCTCCTACCTTCCAAACTTTACAGAAGCTTCTGTAAAGTTTGGAAGGTAGGAGACGAGATACTGACAGAAGTAAAGCTGTGAGTACCGGGCGTGAGTCGTGCTTCGGTAGCTCAGTTGGTAGAGCACTTGCCCGCGAAAGGCAAAGGTCCCGAGTTCGAGTCTCGGTCGGGCACACAGTTTTAATCTGCCAGGAAGTTTCATATCAGCGCACACTCCACTGCAGAGTGAAAATCTCATTCTGTAAAGTAGCTATGTCTGACGTCCACTGCCCTAAGCCACGAAAATGTGGTATCATGAACTTCTTGATAAATTAACTTTTACAGTTACAGTTTTCATCTTAGGGAGGTGTGATTGAAGCTTAATAGAGTACGTACTGGAGAAGGCAAGTGGAAATACAACATACACTGTCAGTACGTGAGACTATGGTGATATGTAGACAATGAAGCACCCTTTAAACGAGTGCCCTAACAGGCGTTTCCCTGATGATTTAATAGAGAAAGTACTAGAGAAGGCAAGGGGAAATACAACATGCACTGACAGTACGTGAGACTATGGTGATATTTAGAAATTGAAGCACACTGTAAACGAGTGCCCTAACAGACGTTTCCCTGATGATGTAATGAGCCTACATGAAGTATTGACTGAGTCTTCGGAAGGAAGATTCAAGGAAGGATGATTTGTATTTAACGTGCCGTCTACAACGAGGTCATTAGAGAAGGAGCACAAGCTCAGATTAGGGGATGGATGGAGAAGAAAATTGGCCGTACTGTTTCAAAGGGACCCTCCGGCATTTGCCTTAAGCGGTTTAGAGAAAACACGGAAAACCAAAATCTGGATAGCCTGACTGGTATTTGAACGGTCATCCTCCCGAACGCGAGTTCAGTGTGGTAAACACTGTGCCACCTCGCTCGGTTCGATTCTTCCGACATTTACGTGTAGTCAGGGCTGTTGAATGTTTATATACTGTAGATATTTGTAGACAAGTAATTTTTGTTTAAATATTTAAAATTATTTGGTCATTATAACTGATTTATACGAGAACAATAAAAAACTGATTTTAGGTTCGAGTTTATGCAAAATAATTTGCAAGAGGAGTGAGCGTACGCATAACAAAATAAGTCAAAGTTAATGACGGTAGGTGGCTTTACTACGTACAGAATACTCATTTAGGAAATATGGGAAATGATGGAGTTGCCGGACGCTGTCGCTTAGCGGTTCTAGCCGCTTCAGTCCGGAACCACGCAGCTGCTACGGTCACAGGTTCGAATCATGCCTCGGGCTTGAATGTGCGTGTGATGTCCTTAGATTAGCTAGGTTTACGTAGTTCTAAGTCTAGGGGACTGGTGACCTCAGATGTTAAGTCCCATAGTGCTTAGAGCCATTTGAACCATTTGATGGTGGAGTTAATATGTATTTGAATATGCAAAGTAGTCTTGCCTGGCATCCGCTGCCATATGTACGAGTTTGTGGAAAATAATTTGACGAAGAGCACAAGTACCAAATGAAGACAAGGCCTTCGTTACTCACCGGTTGTTCATCCAGTAGTAGATGGCAGGGTTGACACCGGCGTTGGCCATAGCGAGCCAGTAGAAGCCGAGGTAGAGGTGCTGCACGTACCAGCTGGAGGCGACAGCTGGGTCGTGGTAGGCGTAGATGAAGTAGGCGTGGTAGGGCAACCAGCAGCTCGCGAAGATGGCCACCACCAGCACCAGCATGCGCACCACCTGCGCACACCCACCCACCAACTCACAGACTGCCCAGTCCTGGAAGAGAACTCAGAGATCGACTCCACATCCCAGAGGGGCACTATCTGCCTGCGACCAAATGCGCTGATATGGGTCGTTTTGCAAGACGAAACAGCCTCATCAAAGTGAACGGATTTTCCCAGGAACAGATTCACAAGGCGTTACGCGTGAAAGCAAGGTCAAAGGTATGCGATCAATTCCTTGGAAGATAGGCTAGATCCTCGAGAATGGGTCCACGAGGTCTTCCGCCCTTCTATAAATTACACGTGAGAGAATCATTGGACATCAACGGGTGCCTCCCGCCGGAGGTTCGAGTCCTCCCTTCGGCAAGGGTGTGTCTGTTGTTCTTAGCATAAGTTAGATTAAATAGTGTTTACGTCTAGGGACCGATGACCATAGCAGTTTGGTCCCTTAGGAATTCACACACATTTGAACATTTTTGAACGTCAACGGTGCTCGCGTTAGCTTCAAACAGATCAGTCGAGAGCGGGAAAACGTTTCACAGATATAGCCCACTATATGAACTAAGCACATGAAGATTTAATTTCCTACTCATCGTGTCGCTGCTACAGCACACATCCCATTTCTCTCAAGACTGCCCTATCCACTTTCCTAAACAACCAGTACGCTGCAGACATTACCAACTCTCTACTCCCTACCTACTTCTGCAATATGCTGACGACACCACCTACATAACTACCCTCTTTACTGTTCAAATCTCCCATGTCTCCCTTTAGCGTCACTTGCATCTCCTGGTGAAGCGGTGGAAAATCCAAATGAACTCACAGAAAATACAAACCATCATCTTCTGCCGCACCTTCGGTATTTCCGTCGTCCAAATTCATATCTCGCCGTCTACAACCAAACCGTCCCTCCCACTAACACAGTAAGGGATTTGGGACAGAACTTTGACAGAGAACGTGCATGGAGTGCACACCTCCTTGCCATTCAATAACAAAACACAAAATTACTAAAACTACTGCTAATATCCCCTGTTCCTCCACCTTTCATAATTCTAAAAATGCGTTGAAATCTTAGAAAGATAATCACATGTCCTCACCGTCCACATCTGTCTGCTTTCCTCTACTCACATCCAACACCAAATTACCCCACGTCTTCATCTCTTCTTCTAGCACTTTCGGACCCAAACATTAATGGGAAAACCAGTACCAGAACCCAGCATCTTACCCAGTAATCATAAATCCACCTGATGCATCTCCTCCCGTCGGCGTTGCAACACCCACTACCAACGACGAATTCCATCCGGAGGTATATCCATCCTTCCAGATCTACTCAAAAATACCCCAGCCCACCTCATTCTTTCGTTTTATCCCTCCTTCATCCTCCCCCTCAATAACCACTAGTTGTTTTGTGTAGCTCCACAGAGTTAAAATTTGCATGACTGGATGTCTCAAATTTAATGAAGTATTCATTAACCCATTAGAAATTCTTAAAAAAGGTGATCTTACTCAACTATACTCCACTATCTCACTGACAGTCACTGCAAAAAATCTCTGTTCCGCCCTTGTGACATTCCGTACTACTCTCCCTGAGAACAGGAGCGATCGCTCCAAACACATTAGGTGCCTGTAATTTAGTGTCTCGTGCCTGTATGCGTATATCACTCTTTTACTGACTAGATTGGCACTACAAGAAACTGCCTTAAAAGAGCTAGCCTTCTGGAAAAAAAGACTCTAGAAAGAGATTCTGGTCAGCAAAATTTCCATCCGCGGGCAGTAACTTTAGGGAGCACCTGTGACATTCCGAACTACTCTCTTCGAGGACAGGAGCGATCGCTCCAAGTACAGTAGGTGCTTGTAATTCAGTTTCTCATGCCTGTATGCGTACGTAATGCTTTCACTGACTAGACTGGCACTTATTTATTTCATTTCATTTCATCAACGGTACAGAGTAGCCCACCGCCTTGAAATGCAAGGTGGATCGGATGCTTCTGAATCTAACAACAAAGACTTCTCATTGTTACAATCTTATTGGTACACAGTTGTTAATGCTTTTTCTTAAAATAATATAAAGAACATAATATATAAAGATTTCTCTGAGGTTACACCGAATTGAATGCTTAACAATTGTTAAAAAGATTCCATATAATTTGCTACTACCTAGTTGATGAGAATATAATTTATATAATGCAAATTTCAAAGAAAAATAAAAAAAGAAAATATAATACAATGAGTGCAGTGAAAATAATTTACAGTATGTAGAGGGAAGTGATATTTTGTATTTGGGTGTGTTATATAGTCTAAGTAGCATGTTGGCTCATAATGGCCTATTTCTACCTATTTCAGATGAGAAGGTCTCGGTACAACCTCGAGATGTTCTCATCTGAAATGGTTTGTGCTTACGTATGTTTACACAGATTGTACAGATTGAGTGCTGATTGAGCACTTCATACATGGAATGCATGAATTTTAGCTTTACATGAGAAATACACTTATGTATGTAATTTGTTAGTAGAAATAGAATATAGTTCATTGCTACTTGAATGCTTTATTCATTAAATAACTTAATACATTACTGCTATATAAAATTCTTTGATTGTAGCTTTGAATAGAGAAGAGAATATACTTTTGTCTGCACACAAAACGACGAGCAGTACATTACTGCTTGTGTGCAGTATACTTTAAACACTTTGCAGTATGTCATTGGGGAGGAGGAGCCTCGGAATAAAAGTTCTTCGAGCCTTCTCCTCCCAAACGACATTACCTTATTACTACAGTCTTAGTATGTGGTGCCGGTGTTCATTTGTTTTATGGTTGTTGTGTTGTTTGTGACTGTGTTGTGGCATACAGTGTCATGCATTGTTGGTTTTGGTCCCTTACATGTTGATCCGTTCTGAGTCATGTTCACTTAGTGTCCCTTCCTCGATTTCGGGGTCTGTGGTTGTGTTTGTGTCCTCCCATGTTGTTTGTTATGTTGTTTGTGCTTGTCTACGCCTCCTTCCATTTGGGTTGTGGCGCTTGTATTCTTCGTGCAGAGTGTTCGATACAATATCGGCTACGCTATTTATTGTGTTCCAGTGATCGGGATGACGTATTATTCTGGCGATGTCATTGTCGTTCTGTATAGGTCTCACTTGTGCTAGCGTGTTGCATAGCAGTGTGACATGTTCTAGTATCCTAGTTTCTCCGCATACGCATACTTCATCGTTAGTTAGTCCCGTACGTTTTAAATGTAGCAGATAGAGCCCATGGACTGTCAGTAAATGGACCGTCTCCTAGCTTCGGTCGATATGTTTCAATTGTAGTCTTTCGCGTACATCAGGAAAGAAAGAGAGTACTCGGCGACCCTTCTCGGATGCATCCCACACTCTCTACCATGTCTGAATCCGCCATTGTTTCAGTTGTGTTTTGTTCATAATGTTGGTTCCCGTAATTTCGGTGACTTTATCGAGCCTGTCCCTCCTAAGCCAGTAAAGTGCAGCTCTATAACGTATTATTATGTCTATAGGGCAGGTCCCCATCACAACGCAAAGTGCCTCCAGTGACGTGGTGTTGAAGGCTTCGCTCATTCTCAGGAGTACACTACGTTGACCTCATCTTGCAATTGTCTTGTTAGTTTGTATATCCAGCCTGTGAGCCCAAGCACATGCGGCGAAGCATGCGATGGATATTGGCACTACCAGAAACCGCCTTAAGAGAGCTAGCCTTCTGGAAGAAAAAGGCTCTGGAAAGAGATTCTGGCCAGCAATATTTCCATCCACGGCTAGTAGCTTTAGGGACCCATGAGAAGCAGATGGAGCGTTCCTCTGAAAAATGTAGCAGTATGCTTACTACAAGTGTCAGTTGACGACAACCTACCCACTGTTCAGAATGTTCTAGGCTCTAAGTCTATAAGGGCCAGAGAACTGCAAACGCGGATAGGACCAAGACATCTTACGTGTCCATCATGGGGCTATGAGCATATCACTTCTCTCGCAGGGAGAATTGTAGCTCTCATTGCTGAAGGAACGTAGAGAGGGTTAACAACAAGTGAGCAATGTTATGAAACTTCCTGGCAAATTAGAACTGCATGTTGGACCGAGACTAGGAACCTTGCCTATCGAGGGCAGTGCTCCTATCGGCTGAGTTATCCAGGCACGACAAATGATCGCTACTTCTGTCAGTACTTCATCTCCTAACTCTCAAGCTTTACAGAAGCTCTGCTGCATTCATCGCGTGACTAGCAGTCCCTGAAGAATGGATATTGCGGAGGAATAGCTCAGCCACAGCCTAGGAGATTGTTTCCAGAATCATTCTTCCACTCCTTAGTCGAGTGTGCGCTGTTTATCTACAGTATCCCTCACTGCAGAAGCGCTAGTCCCGCGATTCATGCGGGAGAATTTCTGTGAAGTTTGTAAGGTAGGGCAAGAGGTTCAGCCCGACGTAAAGCTGTGAAGGCGGGTAGGAGTCATGCCGGGATAACTCAGTAGGTGAGAGAACTGCTCACGAAAGACAACGTATCGGATTCGAATACCAGACCGCCACACAATTCTAATCTGTAAGGTAGTTTCATTTATATGATGATTATAAACTGTACAGCTCTATGTCTCCTACTCTCAGCAGCTTAAGACCAATATAGCAATGAACTTTTCAGAAGGAAAACACTAGATTTCCCTTTCATTCTTGCCCAACCGAACTATGGCTCTGTAATTTCTTTGAAGTCAAAGTTAAGACTCCTACCATCCTTTAATTTCTAATCCCAGCATTTCCAAGACCAAATTTGCTCCTGCAAATTTGCACTGCAATCTGATTCTGTGTGTTGAACTGGATAGAGCAACAGGTGGTTCTAACCATTGTATTACTGAGCACCCTGCATGCATAAACACACACACACACACACACACACACACACACAGAAAAAGAGCAATAGAGAGAGACATGTATGAATCTATGCAGGAAGCTGAATGAGCTGTATTTAAAGTCGTTAGTATGGTAGATCATCAAAAGTATAAGGAAAAAAAAAATACTATCGATAGTCGTACCGGAAAAGGGACATTCTAATTTAACTTACTAAATTCAGTATATTAATAAGAAAGTTTTGACGGATTTTATAATTGAATAATTGTCTCCAAGGATGGACGAGAAAGGACATAAATTAATTTCTACTGTACTCTATGACTAGTTCCCCTATACCATTTATTTTTTTATTTATTTCCTCATCTTTCAATCACAAACAAACGAACTTCCTCCGTTCAATAGTAATGTGATACATCTCTGTCGTGAGAGTCCTTAGTGATGCCGTAGAGATTTTACCGCTTTTTCCCATTTCATGCACGCGTGGGAAACGAGAAAAACTCTCATATCATAACTGAAAGGTTCGTCTGTTGAGTACTTAAAAAAGGAGGACAACTGGAGAGTCCTGACAAATGTGACGAAAGTTTCTGGGAAAAAATTTCTGCCGAAGTTTGGTGCAACAGAATTCCGGATCGTAACTGAGGACGATGTCGCGGTAAAACGTTGACCTCTTCGTATAATAAAAGAAAACCTCGTTATTGTTTAATCTTGGGATTAAAACCGATAATTAAAAATAAATTAACAGAGCAAACCAGACACTGTTTTCATACAATAAAACCCAACGTGGCAAAATAATACCAAAACATAATTAACGAATGATTCACAAGAAGAGAAGCACTTGAAAACACTGCGACCTTACGCCTCTTTACATGTATAATCATGTTACTGTCAATGAACTCGTCCTCAGGACTTAAAAACATTCAATGACCCTACTTAAAGAACTTATGCTACGAACAACACATACACCCATGCCCGAGGGAGGCCTCGAACCTCCGACGAGAGGGGTCGCGCAATCCGTGACATGGAGCCTCAAACGGCATGGCCATTCCGTGCGCCCTGTCTTATCCTCCTGATTTCTGCGCGAAATATACCGTCTCATTTTTCTCTCTATTATAAACAAACTCCGTATTTATTTCAGTAATCTAGAAAGACGGAATCTTCCTCTAAACCAGCATATACAGGTATAATTTTCCCTCTTTTTTCTTCCTTTGGCCTCAGTATGACATATTTCACTGAATTTCTCCTCGTGGTCATTTTGCATGACATATGCGTTGGGCAATAATGTGTTCCCCAACTCTTCTTGGGACGTACGTTGTCGCAAATTCAACAGTAACCCTCTCCGTGATGCACAATTCCTGTCTTGTAGCGTACTAAGAGTTCGTTGATCATTCTGGTTTACTAGACAATCTAGCGGCGAAAGGTGCCACTCTTCGTCCGATATTCTTTAACTCCTCTTTTGCTATTTCTGTGCATGTCGATATTTGTTAGTCATTACCAGCTCATTGTGCATTTCAAGACCCTTCGAGGCTAACGTGACTTGTTAACTCGCAAATAATTAAATCATAATTATTTTGTGCTATTTTTGTGCAATGACCAGGTAAGTAGCAGAAGAGTTTCAGACACTGACGGGAACAAAATCGCAAAACAATACACAATTAATGTAGAGTAATTTCTGGAAAATATTTAAGTGATTAACATTGCAAGATGGCAGGCTAATGTAAGCACGAGATACGTCATTGAAAATGTGAAACGCTGGTGCAATAATAACCGGTGAAACCCCCAAAACTTTGAATTCAAGCGACGTGCGTGCATTGTGTTGTGGAGGTCAGTTTGAGTGATGGAGGTCCATGCCTGCTGCAGTTGGTCGGTTAATACAGGGGCGGTTAATGTTGGTTGTGGATGAAGCTGGAGTGGACATTCGATGGTATCCCACATGTGCTCGACTGAAGACAGATCTGGTGATCGAGCAGGCGAAGACGACATGTCGACACTCTGTGGGGCAAGTTGGGTTACAACAGCGATATGTGGGAGAACGTTACCCTGTTGCAAAATATCCACCGGAATGCTGTTCATGAAGGCAGCCAACAGGTCGATTCACCAACAAATTTGCATTCTACATCTATATCTACATTTGTACTCCGCAACCCACCCAACGGTGCGTGGCGGAGGGCACTTTACGTGCCACTGTCATTGTCCCCCTTTCCTGTTCCAGTCGCGTATGGTTCGCGGGAAGAACGACTGCCGGAAAGCCTCCGTGCGCGCTCAAATCTCTCTAATTTTACATTCGTGATCTCCTCGAGAGGTATAAGTAGGGGCAAGCAATATATTCGATACCTCATCCAGAAACGCACCCTCTCGAAAGCTGGACAGCAAGCTACACCGCGATGCAATGCGCCTCTCTTGCAGAGTCTGCCACTTGAATTTGCTAAACATCTCCGTAACGCTATCACGCTTACCAAATAACCCTGTGACGAAACGCGCCGCTCTTCTTTGGGTATTCCTATATCCTCCGTCAACCCGACCTGGTACGGATCCCACACTGATGAGTAATACTCAAGTATAGATCGAACGAGTGTTTTGTAAGCCACCTCCTTTGTTGATGGACTACATTTTCTAAGGACTCTCCCAATGAATCTCAACCCGGAACCCGCCTTACCAACAATTAATTTTATATGATCATTCCACTTCAAATCGTTCCGTACGCATACTCCCAGATATTTTACAGAAGTAACTGCTACCAGTGTTTGTTCCGCTATCATATAATTATACAATAAAGGATCCTTCTTTCTATGTATTCGCAATACATTACATTTGTCTATGTTAAGGGTCAGTTGACACTCCCTGCACCAAGTGCCTATCCTCGGCAGATCTTCCTGCATTTCGCTGCAATTTCCGAATGCTGCAACTTCTGTGTATACTACAGCATCGTCCGCGAAAAGCTTCATGGAACTTCCGACACTATCTACTAGGTCAATTATATATATTGTGAAAAGCAATGGTCTTATAACACTCCCCTGTGGCACGCCAGAGGTTACTTTAACGTCTGTAGACGTCTCTCCATTGAGAACAACATGCTGTGTTCTGTTTGCTAAAAACTCTTCAATCCAGCCACACAGCTGGTCTGATATTCCGTAGGCTCTTACTTTGTTTATCAGGCGCCAGTGTGGAATTTTATATAACGCCTTCCGGATGTCAAGGAAAATGGCATCTACCTGGGAGCCTGTATCTAATATTTTCTGGGTCTCATGAACAAATAAAGCGAATTGGGTCTCACACGATCGCTGTTTCCGGAATCCATGTTGATTCCTACAGAGTAGATTCTAGGTTTCCAGAAATGACATGATACGCGAGCAAAAAACATGTTCTAAAATTCTACAACAGATCGATGTCAGAGATATAGGCCTATAGTTTTGCGCCTCTTTTCGACGACCCTTCTTGAAAACTGGGACTACCTGTGCTCTTCTTTTCCAATCATTTGGAACCTTCCGTTCCTCTAGAGACTTGCGGTACACGGCTGTTAGAAGGGGGGCAAGTTCTTTCGTGTACTCTGAGTAGAATCGAATTGGTATCCAGTCAGGTCCAGTGGACTTTCCTCTGTTGAATGATTTCAGTTGCTTTTCTATTCCTTGGACACTTATTTCGATGTCAGCCATTTTCTTGTTCGTGCGAGGATTTAGAGAAGGAACTGCTTTGGAAAAAGGTGTTTAGTATTTCATCCTCTGTTTCAATGCCATCATCATCCCAGAGTGTCTGGAAATGCTGTTTCGATCCACTTACTGATTTAACGTAAGACCAGAACTTCGTAGGATTTTCTATCAAGTCGGTACATGGAATTTTACATTCGAATTCACTGAACGCTTCACGCATAGCCCTCCTTACGCTAACTTTGACATCGTTTAGCTTCTGTTTGTCTGAGAGGTTTTGGCTGCGTTTAAACTTGCAGTGAAGCTCTCTTTGCTTTAGCAGTAGTTTCCCAACTTAGTTGTTGAACCACGGTGGGTTTTTCCCGTCCCTCGCAGTTTTACTCGGCACTTACCTGTCTAAAACGCATTTTACAATTGCCTTGAACTTTTTCCATAAACACTCAACATTGTCAGTGTGGGAACAGGAATTTTCGTTTTGATCTGTTTGGTAGTCTGATATCTGCCTCCTATTACTCTTGCTAAACAGATAAACCTTCCTCCCTTTTTTATATTCCTATTTTCTTCCATATTCAGGGATGCTGCAATGGCCTTATGATCACTGATTCCCTGTTCTGCGCTTACAGAGTTGAAAAGTTCGGGTCTGTTTGTTAACAGTAGGTCCAAGATGTTATCTCCACGAGTCGGTTCTCTGTTTAATTGCTCGAAGTAATTTTCGGATAGTGCACTCAGTATCATGTCACTCGATGCTCTGTCCCTACCACCCGTCCTAAACATCTAAGTGTCCCAGGATATATCTGATAAACTGAAATCTCCACCTAAGACTATGACATGCTGAGGAAAGTGATGTGAAATGTGACCCAGGTTTTCTCGTAGTTGTTCTTCCACTAATGCTGCTGAATCGGGAGGTCGGTAAAAGGAGCCAATTATTAACCTAGCTCGGTTGTTGAATATAACCTCCACCCATAATAATTCACAGGAACCATCCACTTCTATTTCACTCAGGGTGTGTTGGATAATTACGAGAGTTCTTCTGGTGCCATACGGAATCGCACCCTGACCATAACTCCAGGTGTAGGTCCAATGCGTCTAGCAAGCATATAGGTTGGTTACAGGCTCTCAGCTGGCCTCCTAACCAACGCCCAAGCATCACTGACTTTCATCAGAAAACACAACAGACCTCCACCCTGCCCTCCAACGAGCTCTCGCTTGACACCACTGGCGTCGCAAGTGGCGATGGTTTGGGATCAGTGGAATGCACGCTACAGAGCGTCTGGCTCGGAACTGTCCTCGTAGTAACAGATTTACAAGAGTTCGTAGTGTCACTGTGGTGCAGACTGCTGCTCAGAATGGTGTTGCAGATGCAGTACGATTCGACAGAGCCGTACGCCGTACACAGTTGTCTTCCCTCTATGTAGTGCCACCTGACCATCTGGAGCCCGGTATTCTTGCGACCGTACGTTCCCCTGATCACCGCTGCCACCAATCACGTGCGGTGGCTACATTGCTGCCAAGTCTTTCTGAAGTATCGCTTCTTCTACGATACGACCTCGTTCAGACTCACAAGGGGAGGCCGCCAATTGTGAAATTCAGATTCGATTCATACTGCACATAATAAAAGCTCATGGCCTGAGGTGTAGTGTGGCAAAGCACCAAGATGCACTTCTCAGCCTTTGTCGAGAAAATCGACAGTTAAAAAAAACCGTTGCGGTGGAATACTCCCTACGATTAACACTTTTCTACAGCGTCGTGGCGCAGCAGTAAGCGCTTGGGTTTGTAATCCGAAGGTCGCCGGATCAAATCTCGCGCCATGCAACTTTTTTTTATTATTTGTTTTTTGTAATACAAATGTACACACAAACACACACACACACACACACACACACACACAAAGGCTGTCCTGGTAACCCGACACGACATGAACAAGGTGACGCATTCGTATAAGGCACAATATTCAAGCACGATGTCTGGACGAGTCTTGCCACTTGTTTTCCTACGCCTCCAAGAGTCCACAGGTACATTTGGACCCAGAGTACAGAAGACAGTCGACGAGTACGCCAAGAAGTATACCAACGTTGTTATTACATCCTCCAAATCCGGTAAACTAACAACGGGTTTGTTCATGGACTTCTTGCGTAATGCTTTGCAACCATACGTACAAAAGAAAGAATTTCTCCTTCTGATCGACTCTTGTGGTGGGCAAACGAACCCGGCGTTATACGATGAGATAAGAAGTTACCAATGTGCACTATAAAAGTCATTCCTCCAAAGTGCACTCCTCTCGTCCAACCGTGTGACGTGTATTTTTACCGGCAGGTAAAAAATTTGATCAAGCACCTTGAAAATTGTGCTTTTTTAATCGAGCGAAACCGTGACATCAACTCCAGAGACGATTGTATAAAAATCCAATCCATCGTCCACCACCAATTGTCTTCTCCGATTTTTGCCGATATGATACAATACGCGTGGTATGCATCAAACCTGACGAACGATGGAACAATTTTTCAGAATGTCAATCAGGTGTGTTTCCCAACAGATAATTTAAAAATCAATTGTTCTTGTAAAAACGCATCGTTTATCAGATGTGCTCGATGTCGTGCTGTTTTCTGCTTCCCATGTTTCTATGGTAACTATCATTCTGGTTCGTGCGATACTCCAGCTACTTCTGGTCACTAATTGTTAATTATGTGCGAGTGTATACCGAACTTTACAATAAATTGTATCCACTTGAATATTATTTGTGATATTGTGTTTTATTTCAGGTATTATTTTTCCACGACAAACGACTTTCAACAACTTATTATATGCATAATTGTTGCAACTGATTGCCTGGAATTATATATATATATATATATATATATATATATATATATATATGTGTGTGTGTGTGTGTACATTTGAATTACAAAAAAACAAATAATAAAAAAAAAGTTGCATGCCGCGAGAATCGATCCGGCGCCCTTCGGATTACGATCCCGAGCGCTTACCGCTGCGCCACGGTGCTGTACGAAATTATTAATCGTAGAGAGTATTTCAGCGCGACGGTTTCTTTTAACTGTCGATTTTCTCGACAACGGCTGAGAAGTGCATCTTGGTGCTTTGCCACATTACACCTCTGGCCATGAGCTTTTATTATGCGCATTATGAAGCGAATCTGAATTTCACAATTGGCGGCCTCCCCTTGTCAGTGAGATGTTGATAATGGTGTCTTTCTCGGCTTAAGGGTATTCTTGACCAGCACCACAACGTACAATCTCAAAGGTAACTGACGCTCACGACAGTTACAGCCTATATTAAAGGTAAACCTGATTGGCATCCTCATAGTGGCCCTACTAGCGCTGCTGGAGGAAAATTTGAATTTACATCATCTTTCAGATGTCGAAACACGCCTACCAATTTTCGTTTATGTCGCACAACTCGTTCTAGGTGTTGCGATTTATCCATTATGCGTTTCACAAGGGTAGTAACGGAGCAGTTACTACCGTAAACATTTGCGATATTTATTCGAGTGCTACGAACGTTCGTAAATGACAATGGTCGATTTCCAAGTTCAACTTCTGTCATTCTGATGTTTCTGTCTAGTACCGACCAGGAAGACGTGTTAAGGGCGGAAGTGGAAGCAAATTCACGTCAGACAATCGAGAAACCGCGAAATACGCTTAACCAACCGTGGTCGATCATCCAAGAACATTCGCAGCATATTGATAATGCAAGCAGAACATATGAGTGGTTTTCGCAACTTATTGCTTCTGCGGCACGGTACACAAGCGTTTTTGATCGCTTGACCACAGAAAGTGAAAATTAGGTCCTATATGATAATTCAAAAGGCAAAGGGCAGTGGCTCTCTCCTAATAAATCACCATGAGGTACAGCTAAGCCAGGTTTACGCCCCAAAAAGGCTCTTTTACGTGTTTGGCGTACTCTCGGGATCGTTCATTTTGAAGTGTTGGAACACGGACAGACAGGGAATGCAGACATTTACTCTGAACAACTGGATCGAGTAAATCAATCTTTAATTCAAAACTGTCCAGTGAGTGTCAACAGAAGAGGCACTATTTTGCCACATGATAATGCAAGACCGCATTACGCAAGCTGAAACCTGGAAAACATTAATGAATTAGGGTGGCGGATATTCCCTCACCCGCCATACTCGTCAAATAATGGGCTATCGGATTTCCGATTACTCGTATTCCGATCGCTACAACACATCGTAAGGGGAGAAAAAATTGGAAACTTTGCATTAGGACAAAAATGCCGTCTCCAGTTATCTTGCTCAAAGACAAATTAATTTTTAGCGATCTAAGATTGAAAATTTGTACACTAGATGGCAAAAGGTTTTTGATAACGACGGTGATTACGTCTTTGATCAAAAATAAAAATTTATTAATTATTTATGTGTTTCAGTTTAATGTAAGGAAAAGTTGACCAAGTACCAGTAGGACTCGCGCACTGAGGGTTCTGTCCAAGCTTAATTTTTATCGACTTCATCCGCCATGGGAATTTCAACGACTTTTGTCTCTTTTCAATACAAATATCTACATCTGCATCTACATATACACTCCGCTAGCCACCAAGCTGTGTGTGGCGGAGGGCGCAATTCGCGCCAAAGTCATTCTCCCCCTCTCCCCCACTGTTTCACTTGCGGATCACGCGAGAGAAAAACGACTGTTTAAACGCCTCAACACGGGCTCTAATTTCCCTTATCTATGAATGGTGATAATTGCGCGATTTGAATGTTGGTGGTAATAATATATGCTCTACATCTTCGGTAAAGATCGGATTTCGGAGTTTAGTGAGCAACCCCTTCCGTTTAGCGCGCAGTTTACCTGCCAGTGTGTCCCACTTCAAACTTTCTATGAGATATGTAACGATCTCGCGATGGCTAAATGTACCAGTCGCGAATCTTGCCGCTCTTCTTTGGACCTTCTCATTCTCTTGAATCAGACCCAACTGGTAATTGTCCCATACAGACGAACAGTACTCTAAGACTGGACGAACTAACGTATTGGAAGCTATATCCTTTGTTGAAGGACTGCATTGCTTCCGGATTCTACCAATAAACCGCAATCTAGAGTTCGCCTTACCCGTTACTTGTGTAATCTGATCATTCCATTTGAGATTATTGCTAGTCAGTGTGGCCGAGCGGTTATAGGCGCTTCAGTCTGGAACCGCGCTACCGCTACGTTCGCATGGATGTGTGTGATGTCCTTGCGTTAGTTAGGTTTAAGTAGTTCTAAGTTCTAGGGGACTGTTGACCTCAGATGTTAAGTCCCGTAGTGCTCAGAGCCATTTGAACCATTTTTTTGAGATCATTTCGAATGGTCACACCCAGATACTTGACGGATGTTACCGCTTCCAAAGACTGGGCGTTTATTTTGTACTCGTACATTAATGTGGATTTTCGCCTTGTTACACGCAGTAGGTTGCACTTACTAATATTCAGAGATAACTGGTAGTCATTACACCACGCATTTATTTTCTGCAAGTCCTCATTGATTTGTTCACAACTTTCCTGAGATACTACTTTCCTGCAGACTACAACATCATCGGCAAACAGTCTAATGCCGCTGTCAATACCATCAACCAGATCGTTTATGTAAATCGTAAAAAGCAGCGGACCTATTACGCTGCCCTGGGGCACACCGGAAGTTACGCTTGTTCCTGTTGAAGTCACCCCGTTCAGGACGACATAATGCTCCCTGTCTGTTAGAAAACTTTCTATCCAATCGCACATGTCATCGGATAGACCGTAAGCGCGCACTTTTTGGATCAGGCTACAGGCAAGATATCGGTCCTGGAATTTCCAAGACCATATCAAAATCTCAGTGTTAGTTCCTCAGACTAGCCCGCACATACATAATGAAGTGTGCAGAGGGCTTCAGTTTTTATGTATACATATAGAAGATTTTATAAAATATTTTTACTTACTTGCGTTTTATATTTGTATGCATTAGTGTTCGTCTGTTACGCTTTTGACGGTGATGATGGAAGCAATGCATGCTCTAATGGCTAAAAGATATCTTTCATATAATATAATTACAGTTTAACAATTTTCAGGTATTTTTATTAACTTGTACTGTGAAACCTTGCTTCTTGGCACATTTCATGATTCTGCCTCAACGGAAAGTACCCTATGGGTTTGGACGAGTGAGTTTCCTTGTATCAAAATATGAGACATAAAAGGCTCAATTGTTTGATTGCATTAACTCAGACGCTTAAGATTCTTTACCGCCAAGGGACCATAGACCGTGGTAAGTGACGTAAATTTGAACTTGATACGTCTACACGTTCCAGAGAAAAAGGGTTCTTTACAGGTGCACAGACGGACGGACAGCAAAGTGTTCCGTTCTTACAGACTGGGGCACGGAAACCTGGCAACGATATTACTTTCCAGTCCACCCAGTACAAACTGGTAATGACTCCAGAACTGTAGAGAGGTAACGGCTGGCTGTGATGTGGAGCTGTGGGAGTGATGAAAAAGCAGGCAGTTGCCGAGAGACATATGGCATATCTGGCAAAGACAGCAGCCGACATGGAGTTCCGCGCGTTAATCATTGCGTTGGACTGAGGACGGCGGAGGAACTTGTGAAGTGCTCGTAGCGGTCATCACGCGCTCTGGAGCCTGGTGCGACAGGGGTGGAGGTGATTCGCGCAAAGCCGGTCGTCTGTGGAACTGGGACACTGGTGCTTCGTGAGCGTTCCTTGTTCGGCAAGCGTGCTGGAAATCGGATGAATAGAAAACTGACGAGAATTATTCGGCATCTTTTGGAAGAAAACAACATTGCGCATATTTGTTGGATTTCTCTCGTGAGTTCATGCGGATATTCCAATACTGGACGTTACGGGACTATTAAAGGAGGAAGCCTCTACATATACCAGTTACGATTACTAGATATGCGGAGGTTCGAATCCTCCCTCGGGCATGGGTGTGTGTGTTTGTCCTTAGGATTATTTACGTTAAGTAGTGTGTACGCTTAGGGACTGATGACCTTAGCAGTTAAGTCCATAAGATTTCACACACATTTGAACATTTGTACTAGATGCACGTAAATACTGTGAGATGCGATGAAGTGGAGACTGCGATGTTATGTGTCCAGTTTGACACAATAGGAATACTATCGAAGACAATGCTGCCAAAGCAGATTTACTAAACACAGCCTTCCGAAATACCTTCACAAAAGAGGATGAAGTAAATATTCCAAAATTCCAATCGAGAACAGCTGCCAACATGAGTAACGTAGAAGTAAATATCCTCCGAGTAGTGAACCAACTCAAATCACTTAATACAAGCAAGTCTTCTGGTCCAGACTGTATACCAATTAGGTTCCTTTCGGAGTATGCTAATGCATTAGCTCCATACTTAACAATCATATACAACCGTTCGCTTGAAGAAAGATCCGTACCCAAAGACTGGAAAGTTGCACAGGTCACACCAATATTCAAGAAAGGTAGTAGGAGAAATCCACTAAATTACAGGCCCATTTCGGTAACGTCGATATGCAGCAGGATTTTAGAACATATATTGTGTTCGGACATTATGAATTACCTCGAAGGAAACGGTATATTGACACACAGTCAACATGGGTTTAGGAAACATCGTTCCTGTGAAATACAACTAGCTCTTTATTCACATGAAGTGCTAAGTGCTATTGACAAGGGATTTCAGATCGATTCCGTATTCCTGGATTTACGGAAGGCTTCTGACAGTGTGCCACACAACCGGCTCGCAGTAAAATTGCGTGCTTATGGAATATCGTCTCAGTTACGTGACTGGATTTGCGATTTCCTGTCAGAGAGGTCACAGTTCGTAGTAATTGACGGAAACTCATCGAGTAAAACAGAAGTGATTTCTGGCGTTCCCCGTGTTATAGGCCCTTTGCTGTTCCTTATCTATATAAACGATTTGGGAGACAATATGAGCAGCCGACTTCGGTTGCTTGCAGATGACGCTGTCGTTTATCGACTAATAAAGTCATCAGAAGATCAAAACAAACTGCAAAACGATTTAGAAAAAATATCTTAATGGTGCGAAAAGTGGCATTTGGCCCTAAGAACGAAAAGTGTGAGGTCATCCACATGAGTACTAAAAGGAGCTCGTTAAACCACGGTTACACGATAAATCAGTCTAATCTAAAAGCCGTAAATTCAACTAAATGCTTAGATATTACAATTACGAACAACTCAAATAGGAAAGAACACACAGAAAATGTTGTGGGGAAGGCTAACCAAAGACTGCGTTTTATTGGCAGGATACTTAGAAAATGTAACAGACCTACTAAGGAGACTGCCTACACTACGATTGTCCGTCCTCTTTTAGAATACTGCTGCGCGGTGTGGGATCCTTACCAGGTAGGACTGACGGAGTACATCGAAAAAGTTCAAAGAAAGGAAGCACGTTTTGTATTATCGCGAAATATGGGTGAGAGTGTCACAGAAATGATACAGGATTTGGGCTGGAAATCATTAAAACAAAGGCGTTTTCCGTTGCGACGGAAACTTCTCACGAAATTCCAATCACCAACTTTCTCCTCCGAATGCGAAAATATTTTGTTGACACCGACCTACATAGGGCGGAACGATTACCAAGATAAAATAAGAGAAATCAGAGCTCGTACAGAAAGATATAGGTGTTCATTCTTTCCGCGCGCTATACGAGGTTGGAATAATAGAGAATGGTGAAGGAGGTTCAATGAACCCTCTACCAGGCACTTAAATGTGAATTGCAGAGTATTCATGCAGATGTAGATGTAGATGAGCAGTAACATAAATATTTAGACAACTGTGCGCTGCAGTACATTATCAGCATGGCGACTGTAACGCCATATCATTACACGTACGTTGTACTTCAGAAAATCAACGCGAGTCTTAACTAAAAAAACACTTATCTGAAATAGAATGAATAGAGTGTCATATAAAACCTCTACACCTGTAGTGAAAAAAAAAACAATTTTCGTAAAGTTATCGAAGCTAAGATCGTAAAATAAATTTTAGATTTATAGCTCGAATAGATAACACTCACATAGCTACGAATGGGCATGCACATTCCAAAACGAATACCTCCCATTTATTTTCATGGAAACTACAGAAAACACAATTACAAAGTTAAAAAGGACATTTTTCAGATCTCTAAGGCTGTAGATATTGGGCTAATGAATACCACAACAGGGAGTTCAATTGAACACTAATGTACATATCCACGGACGTTGGCAGAGAAATATATGTACAACGAAGCTACATGAGAAGTGTTGACTAACACGCGAAATATTACAACTGAACCGAAAAGGAAGAAACTAAAAAAAACGTCCAAGAAAATACAGGAATAAAACAATGTAAGTTGCTTAGGAATGAAATAAATGTTAAATGCACGGAAACCAACGTGAAACGGCTTCAGAAATGCGAACAATTGGAAAAAGAAATCTATGCCGGAAGGACAGGCTCAGCAAATTCTGAACAGCTTTTGGTGAAATTAAAAGCCACTATCAATTAAAATGCAACGTGAAATCGTACAGAAGGCCTTTCACCATGTTGTGAAAAGGACACTTGTGTCAGTGCTGAGTGGGTCACTAGAGATGAGCACTAGTTGTTCAAACGTTTTAGACGTATCAGGTGGAAGCTAGTCATCAAGGAGTAAAATAGAACTCCTTTAATACAAAGGAAGGTACGGCTTGTGTACGTCCTCATCATCAGCTGACCACTCATTTAGCCCTGACTTAAAAAGTGCTCACCGATGTTGTACGTAGAAGACTGAGTGTATACGTGGCTAGGCCTGTACAAATGGGAGAAAATGTCAGCTGACGTGACAAAAGATATGGAAAACATAGTTAATCCAATGATAGAGTCAGAATGAGTCGGAATTTAACAGAGCTCGGCAAATCTTGTGATCAAATAAAGGAGGAGATACAGCTAACATTCCTTCGGAATTTCTAAAATCATTGAGGAAAGTGAGAACCAAAAGACTAGTCAAGTTATGTGTGTAGAATCAATTAAGAGACAGCCCCGCCAGGTTAGCCGAGAGCGCTAATGCGCTGCTTCCTGGACTCGGGTAGGCGCACCGGCCCCGGATCGAATCTCTCCGGCGGATTACCGTCGTCGGTCGGTGTGCTGGCCACCCTGGATGTGGTTTTTAGGAGGTTTTCCACATCCCGCTAGGTGAATACCGGGCTGGTTCCCACGTTCCGCCTCAGTTACACGACTCGCAAACATCTGAACATGCTCTCACTATTCCATTAATTACACTAGACGCAGACAGCTGGGGTACGCTAATTCCGACCTGGGGGGTACGGGGTGGCGGCAGGAAGGGCATCCAGCCACCCCTTTCCACTAACCTTGACAAATCCGTTCCTAATAATGCCGACCCTGCGTCAGCGCGGGACATGGCACCAGTGACAGAAAAAAAGAAAGAATCAATTAAGAGACTGGAAACATACCGTCAGATTTTCAGAAAAATAGCATCCGCACCACCCCAAAGATACCAAGAGCTTATAAGCGCGAGAACTATCGCATAATCAACTCACATATCCAACAACAGTATACAGGAGAATAGAAAAGAAAACTGAGGACCTATTACATGATGATCAGTTTTGCTTTACGGACATTAAACGCTCAGAGAGGCATCTCTCAGCTCGATAATAGAATAAAGACACTTTTATAGAATTTCTCGACCTAGAAGAAACATTCGACATATTAGACAATGTAAAATAGTCCTAGATGCTGGAATTTCTCAGACAAATGAATGAAAGTGAAACTTCCTGGCAGATTAAAACTGTGTGCCCGACCGAGACTCGAAATCGGGACCTTTGCCTTTCGCGGGCAAGTGCTCTACCATCTGAGCTACCGAAGCACGACTCACGCCCGGTACTCACAGCTTTACTTCTGCCAGTACCTCGTCTCCTACCTTCCAAACTTTACAGAAGCTCTCCTGCTAACCTTGCAGAACTAGCACTCCTGAAAGAAAGGATACTGCGGAGACATGGCTTAGCCACAACCTGGGGGATGTTTCCAGAATGAGATTTTTACTCTGCAGCGGAGTGGAAACATCCCCCAGGGTGTGGCTAAGCCATGTCTCCGCAGTATCCTTTCTTTCAGGAGTGCTAGTTCTGCAAGGTTAGCAGGAGAGCTTCTGTAAAGTTTGGAAGGTAGGAGACGAGGTACTGGCAGAAGTAAAGCTGTGAGTACCGGGCGTGAGTCGTGCTTCGGTAGCTCAGATGGTAGAGCACTTGCCCGCGAAAGGCAAAGGTCCCGATTTCGAGTCTCGGTCGGGCACACAGTTTTAATCTGCCAGGAAGTTTCATATCAGCGCACACTCCGCTGCAGAGTGAAAATCTCATTCATGAATGAAAGTGTTGGAAGATATGGGCAATATAAAAATATGTGTAAGACTCAAGAGGGAGCAGTATGATGGAAGGCATCAAGTAAGTGGAGATACTGAAAACATATAAGACATGGATGCAGCCTTTCTCCCATACAGTTTAATCCGTACATCGTTGGAGCAATGACGGAACTGAAAGTTATGTTAGATAGTGGTATTGAAATTGAGGGGGAAGTGAGGTCATTGACAAGATTCGCTGATGACTTCGCTATCTTCAATCAAAATGTGGAAGAATTATAAGTCCTTTTGAACGATATGAACGGTCTAATGAACACAGAATGCGTGTTGAGAATAAACCGAAGAAAAAGGAAAGCGATTTTTGTAATGAATTTCTGTGATGGCTTCCTCGCAGACTCTCCAAAATATTTCTTTTCGACAGGTGGAGCGGTAGTTCTAGATTTGTTCTCCTTAGTTTCGGTTACCTTTCTCTGCTTGCGTTGCTCGTCAGTCCACAGGTTCCTTGGCTAGGCATCGAAGTTTTGCTTAGATCTATCGCTGCTTTCGGCGACATTTCTGCGATGGGTACCCTCAGCTCACTTCTTGTGCATTGTGGCTTCTGCTGCATCGAAATTAACGGGGCAATCGTTTTCATTCTGCCGTCTGTAGTAATTATGAGACGGGCGACGTACCAACAAGCTTTCGGATAAACATCACACACAGAATTCAGAAGATAGGGCAGATAAGTGCGAGAACTATCGCATCATCGGCTTAACAGCTCATGCATCCAAGTTGCTGACAATAATATTCTACAGGAGAATGGAAAAGCACTTGAGAATCTGTTAGATAACGACGAGTTTTGCACCGTGGAGGAAAAGACATCAGAGAGGCAGTTCTGACGCTGCGCTTGATAATGTAAGTAAAACTGAAGAAAAAATAGAGGCTCGTACATTGGATATATCTACCCAGAAAAAGCGTTCGACGGTGTAAAATGGTGCAAGATGATCGAAATTATGAGGAAAAAATGGAGTAAGCTATATGGAAAGATGGTTAATATACAAAATGTACAATTAAAAGAGGGAACAGTAAGACTGAAATACCAACAACGAAGAGCTCGTATTAAAAATGGAGTAAGAAAGGGATGTAGTCTTTCACCCTTACTTTTCAATCTATACATTGATGAACCAATGACGTAAAAAAGAAAGTTTCAAGAGTGAGATTAAAATTCAGGGTAAATCGATATCAACGGTAAGATTCGCTGAAGACATTGCTGTCCTCGGTGAAGATGAAGAGGAGTTACAGACTCTGTTGATTGCTATGAACAGTCTACTGAGTGCACACTATGGGTTGAGAGTAAACCGAAGGAAAACATAATTTACAGGAATTAGCAGGAATGAAAGTAGCGTGAAACTAAACGTCAAAATTGGTGGTCACGAAGTAGAAGAAGTTAAGGAATTCTGCTACCATAAAAAAAAAAAATTAACCATGACCTAAGAAGCAAGGATGCCGTTAAAAGCAAGACTGACACAGGCAAAGAAGGCATTCCTGGCCAAAACTTAATTTCAGAAACATATCTCTGAGAATGTACGTTTGGAGCAGCGCACTGTACGGTAGTGACTCAGGGACTGTAGGAGAAATGGAACGATAGAGAATCAAAACATTTGAGATGTGCTGCTGCAGATGAATATTGAAAATCGGGTTTACTAATAAGGAATCAGGAGGTTCTCCTCATAATCGACGAAGAAAGGAACATACGGGAAACACTGATAATAAGAAGGGGTAGAATGATAGGACATTTGTTAAGTAAGACATTAGGGAACTACCGCCAAGTTGGGAGCTGTAAAGGGTAAATACTGGAAAGGCTGGAATACATCCAACAAATAACTGAGGACGAACTGTGGAATTCGTAGCGGGCCGCATCAAACCATTCGGAAGACGGATGACTAAAAGAAAAAAACGGATGGAGGCAGCCTCATCAAGGCCACTGTGTGTTCCTCAAACGTTCTGAAATAATTCGAAAACGACGAAATGGTATTTCGTTTGGATGAAAGTGGCTCCTTTTCCTCCAGTCATTTAACTCAAGTTTGAGTTCTAGTTGCTGTCGTGCCATACACCAGTCCTTTTAATTTCCTTTCTTTTAGTTATATTAAATATACATTGCCGTCACGGACAAGGGTGTACACCACTTTGAGCTGCAAAGCCTGCCAGATGAGTAAGGAAAGCCGAAACTAGTTGCAGCAAACTTTTTATTTAACTGTCTCTTTTAGTGCTATATGTAAAAACGCCTGTTATCAAAGCGGTGGAGAATTACTTAAAGACTTTATGCCCTACAAATATAAGTTTGTTGCGGATTGCCAGAAACGTATAATATAGTGAACTGTTTCAATTTGTAACCTAACAGGTAAATATTAAATACAAGCAAATGTCAAACAAGAAACATTCCAAAAATATAAAAAGGAATTACAAGTATTTATTCCTGGTACCATTCAACATTTCTTTAAAAAAAAAATTTCCTGAAAATCACAAGCTGACGGCGTAAGAATACTGACACTACCTTAGGAAAACTCTGTAATAATCTCTCCAGTTCAATATATTCCATATTACATACATTTTCTTGTTCATACGTACCGAAAACTCATTCCTTACATAATTAAACAATATAAAATTCGGTCGTCTCGTGTAGCATTACATTTCAAAAGCTTCTAACCCTTTCATCCCTGTTGTCTACGTTTTACACACCTAGAAAGCTGCGTTGTCCTTTTCCTGTCATTACTGTTAAGTTTGTAGATCTAATCATAGTTTTCTTTTTGCGAAAAGCCATTTTTACTAGCGCAATTCTTGTTATCATGTTATTTTATCCGCCTTACCTCCGAGAAAGCAACATTAGTCCACCTTTTCAAGTATCTGTTGTTTAACATTTAACCACTCAGCATACCCACGTACTGCGTAAATCATTACTTAATTTTCTTTTTATGAGCATACTGTAGCAATCAGTTACGTCCCATTCCACTTCATCAAACACCCCACTCAAGCACTGCTCACTTTCCGCGAACCGTGCCAAGGAAGACTACATTAATAGCAACGATAGTCAAACCAAGTCTAATTCTAGGAGAGGCCACTTTTCCGAAGACGGTAAATGAATTCAAAAGACTTTCACGTATACTTTCCACACCAGATCTACTCACTGATTGCCACTCGCGTTAATTGAAGCTATCTCCCAAGATGAGATTACGTCCGGCTACTATCCTGATGTGGCTTCCGCTTCATGCCCTAGGACTGTTAACATACGAATGAATCCATAGTGTATGTAGTAGTATACGTCAAGTTACATTTTGCTTTTCGTTTGATTCATAAATAAGTTTGTAAATATTATTTATTTTATTTATTATAAGGTGCAATAGATGACATTATTATACAGACAAAAATGATACTAATGGAAACTAGAAAAGAACATAAAGTGCCTTTATCTTACATATACGATACAATTGCTATAATAATTAAACAAACACCGATTTTAGCCTTGTTTCACAATTTATTATTAATGTTATTGCAGAACCTAGGTTTCGGGCTATACGCCCATTTTCAACTGCGTTACTGATTCCCAAAGATGATAATACATCGATAAACATGATGACGAGGCAAAGATAATGTCAACTTCTTAGGTATCGACCCATAGCTTAACGTACACTTACATCAGTAACCTTTTCTTTAACAAATTACATCCATTATTACACGTTCACCAATTATACTACAATGACCGGGCTAAAGTTAAGCATCAGCTACAACATTTTTAACTACGATGGTCTGGGGCCCTATGTTTTGCTTCTGTTCTGGGGATGTGATCTCATCTAAAAGAGGTGAGCAACTGAATTTGGTTTGCTCGTTTAATAATAGGTGTGAGGATATACACATCTGTTTTTTAATTTCTAAAATTTCTGATTTGTCAAGTTTGGCCCCCATTTCCTCTGTGTGTAGGACTTTTACATCTATTGTGTATTTGTGATTATGTTCAGGCAATGTACTCCAAACGCTGAATCAGGCTTCCTCAATCTTCTGTGGTGTTCCTTAAGCCTCGTGCAGATTAACCTCCCTGTCTGTCTAATGTAGCAAGACTGACACTCCCGGCATGTTATTTTATAAACCCCACCTTTTGTGATAGCTGGTTGTTTTTCTTTCGCATTGAACAAGAAACCACCTATTGTCTGAGGAACACAGAAAAACACAGAGAAACCCTTGGCTTCAAGATGCTACTTATGCCATTTTATGTTTTCCCTGTAAAAGCTAATCTGCACCATTTTTTTCCTGTTTCTCTGTGTTTTTCATTGGGGACTGTAGGGACATGGCTTGCTTCTTCATCTTTGTACCTACAATTTTATCATTGGTGTTGGTTCCGTCGAAGAATTACGGCAAGTTTAGTGTATGAGGTGAAGAATTCTAAAAAGGTGCACGTTTGTGGCGCGTGTATCAGATTTGAGAGTGTTGTAAGGTTTGCTTCGGTACTGCAGTCTCAGAGAGAGCGCTGCTTGGGTGGAGAGCGTTGATATCGGCATTGTCATCTATTTAGCTGCTTTAACGTAAAAGACTTTTTTTGATCGAAAGTGGATCGAAGTGAAGGACCGAATCATTGCTTGTCTTATCAAGAAACCTAAGTAGGCACCAGCGTGTTAAACTCTATCTACTGTTATAACGAGTAATTGACACTCTTGTAGTGTCCACGAGTGAGCTTTGGAGGTACTGTTAAGTGTCTGTAGTAAAGGAAAGATTGACTGTGGAGCTTTTCAATCGCAAGCTTATGAATAGTGTTAATTTCAGTTCACTTCTTATGGTATTTTACGGTTCTACTAGTCGTGGCGAAATCACCGATAGTATTTTCATAATTTAGCATGGGACGACATTCTGTGGTTTGGTGTGGCCCTCCCAAGAGTTTAAAGTCCCAAGTATTTTCTTACTGCGTTGCTGAGGTTGCCTTGCAACAGTTGTTGATTTGTCTCTTGTCTAGCCCTCCGTACTGCTGATTGGTACGATGCGGTATAGTCGAAGTGTTCAGTTCAAATGGTTCAAATGGCTCTGAGCACATGGGACTTAACTTCTGAGGTCATCAGTCCCCTGGAGCTTAGAACCACTTAAACCTAACGAACTTAAGGACATCAAACACATCCATGCCCGAGGCAGGATTCGAACCTGCCGAGAACCGCCAGTGTTCAGTGGTACCGCATTTACTCCCTCGCCAATTTTAAGATTTGCGAGCCTCACCCACATCGCCGTATAATTCGAGTATGCAATTTGTGTAAGTTGGTTGTGCCCTGATAACGTTTTGTACATCGTGGAAGACCTTTCCCGTGATGCATGTGATCCTGGAGAGCACAGTGCACAACAGCGCATTACCACGACGAAATCGAAAGATATGTATTGTATATTTTTTAACGGATATAACCACTGAGATTAAGAGATGATTTTTGTGTTTTTTATTTATTTTAAAAGGAAAAGACTACATACCTGGTTAATTATAACCTCTATCCTTAATTATTTGTCATAATTCGTTGGGTGTAGTATGCATGTTTATGGTGTAAAGTAGGAAGGAAAATATTTTGTGATACGGTGCGCATCGTAGAGGCTACGGGGTTTGAGTGTACGTTGATAGTAATCACCTTTTATTGCATTTAAGTTGTCTTAATTAAAAATTTAGTGATAAATATTTTACTCCCTTTAGAGATCACAGGCGATATCTACGAAAATTTTGTTATTGACATGTGGCGTCAGAAGCTTTGATTTAACCTTGCATTATGCAATTTGTATTTTTTCTTTGAGTTTTAAGCGTTGTAAACTGATTCTGACAGCTGTTATTTGATCTCTTAAAATAATGCTTCAGGAACTTTCATTAACAAACTATATTGAGGATCTTGTTGTTAATAGTAACGAATGTTAACTTACTATTTTAAAATAAAGTTAATACAGTTCTAAAATTTTAGAAGTAAAAAAAAGGCTTTCAGTACAGACATGGTGCCTGCCCGTGCTCCCCAAAAATTCCACATATTTAAACCATTGGCCTTCTGGCGTTGTCTGATGTTTTCCCCAGTATCTATCCTAGCTAACGTCTGCGGCGCCGTGTCAGTGACAATATGAAACGTTCCGCTTCAAATGGCGATTTTCTTTACCTCTGAACTGGTGCGCTGCTGGCGCCAGTTTCAAATGGTTCAAATGGTTCTAAGCACTATGCGACTTAACATCTTAGGACATCAGTCTCCTAGACCTAGAAGTACTGAAAACTAACTAACCTAAGGACATCACACACATCCATGCCTGAGGCAGGATTCGAACCTGCGACAGTAGCAGGGCGACGGTCTCCATCGATTGTCATCCCAATCGGTGCGTGTCGATTTTCGTTGCCTGTTTGTCTTTTTTGCATCTTTGGCGGATGGCTATTTAATTGCAGCGCTCTGCTGGGTTTGATTTCGGGTATCAGCTGAGTGAGCGACAGTGACGTGTGGCGCTGTTGATGATGCAGCGTGGCGAGTGGCCGAGTCGGTACTACGGAGGAGCGTGGGCACCTGCTGCGGCGTGTTTAGCCGTTGGAATGCAGATCGACTACCGACGGTGATTGGGATTTCCTTGAGACTTGAACAGATTTCCTTCGCGTCTGTTACATGTTGCTCAAAGTGAACGAACTGGAGTCGTCGAATCGTTCCTTGGTGGGCTCTGTTCATGATAATTGAATACCCGAGTGCACTGAAAACTATCTTGATTGTTTCAGTTATTTTTCACTATTTGGTCTGGCCGCCTGATATGTCGACGGAATTTAAGGGAGCGCTAGCTACGCACAACAAATAGACATGAAACCGTGCTTAATGCGTAGCTAGAGGTCATACCAAGTAGTGCGTAAGTCTGTGCCTGGCGTTCTATAGCGGGCCGAAATAATTTTCCCTATTTCCTATTTCTATATTATTATTTGTCTGTTCTAGAGAATTGACTAATCAAATTTTAAGAGCCGTTACTGGGCAAGCGGTCACGTAGGTTAATTCTGCTTAGGTTCATTTTGTGCCGCGTATAATTAAAGGTTTATTAATAACCAGTTTGGCAGATGTGTTTTGTGTATCTGATGCGCCAGAATGTTGTCTGCCGCTGATGTGTTTATGTTTCAGATAATTGGCAGTGGTCGACGCGAGCAAACTCCGATCGGTGTATCACGCTGGAAGAGGGAAATTTAAGGACCTCGATCGGTGTCTATGGCTACGTTGTTAGTGTCCTGCAATTACATCTTTCCGGTGGAGCGCTGTGGTTTTCCGGAAGATTAATTGTAGCTCAACGTTGAGTATAGTCCTACTACACCTTCTGGTCCGTGCATCTCCTGTATCTGTTAGAACCTTTCGGTCTGCTCACGTCCATCACTAATTTTTAAGGTAAAATAGAAACGGCCCCATTTTAAGACTATTTAATATGCTATTATTATATTCTGGGGATGAAATGTATGTGAACCTCGTACCTGTAAGTAATACTAAGCCGGCAGGGGTGGGCGAGCGGTTCTAGGCCCTTCAGTCTGGAACCGCGCGACCACTACTGTCGCAGGTTCGAATCCTGCCTCGGGCATGGATGTGTGTGATGTCCTTAGGTTAGTTAGGTTTAAGTAGCTCTAAGTTCTAGGGGACTGATGACCTCAGAAGTTAAGTCCCATAGTGCTCGGAGCCATTTGAACCATTTGAAGTACTACTAAAGAGAAGCCTAGTTGAGTGTATTAATCTGATAATACTTTTAATTTGTTAGAATTGCTTAAAATAATTCCATGGGAGATATGTTAGTTGTTGGAAGCAGTTTTAGAATTTGATATGAGTTATGTGAGAGCCAGTTTCTATGTATGTCATGAAGAATGTTTAAAAGGTTTGTATGATTCAGTTATGTCAGTTAAATTTGATTAATGGTGGTTTTATGAACATTGTTTTAATTGGCGAAAATTGGTTGAGTAATTTTGAAAGATCTGTGTTGGTTCAAAATGTCTCTGAGCACTATTGGATTTAACTTCTTAGGTCATCAGTCCCCTAGAACGTAGAACTACTTAAACCTAACTAACCGAAGAACATCACACACATCCATGCCCGAGGCAGGATTCGAACGTAGTGGTCGCGCGGTTCCAGACTGTAGCGCCTAGAACCGCTCGGCCATCCCGTCTGGCAAAAGATCTGTGTCTACCGGACTAAATGGATTAATGTTTTAATCTGAGTCCTGCTGGTGGTTCTGTAGGGCAGGTGCCTTTTATTGTAGTCGTTGTTACTGTTGATTAGAAGCATGTGTTTGTAATAAAGAAGTGTATGGCAACTACAAACTGGTTATGTGTTTAATTTCGATGTGTCGAAAGGTCGAACACATCGACCTCCTACGGAAGTGCTCCTTTTGACCGGGATTGCCTTTTCAACGCAGAAGCCGAAGTACGTAATGTAGTGGGGTTCAGCTCTAGACGTTCGTGTCGTAAAGTCGCAGACGATACATCTGTTGGCTGCCAGCTCGCCCTACTTTGTTCCTTCATGTTGCCCGAGTGACTCTCAATTTTTCTGTTTGGCGGCAGCTGCGACACGGCGGTACTGAAGACCAACGGCGGCGGCAATATCTCACAGCTGACGACAGACGCGCGACCAAGTACCGCATGAAGTGCTTACCGGGAGCCGTTTCTGCTCGCCAGCCGAAATTTACTGTCCAGTTTACTGCACAGCAGCCATTGTCTCACCCGTTACTTCGTGCTATCGCACCGGCGAAGCCCTCTTATATTAAGCGATAAATACGTTACACTTACGGGCTTTATGGAGGCTGACATTATCGTTGTGAACTACACCTTGGATACCTTCTTGTGGTTTTCCAGTATCTACAGATCTGATTTAGTGTCGCTTAGATCCCTGAGTCATTCATGAGTCATTCAAGAGTCTGGCTATCGGCCTCAGCCCCTTATTATCTTACGCTTACATTCTCATATCCGTATTACTTCTAGGCCAATTACGAATTTTTGAATTTCTGAAATTATCAGGTATAAAGAATATGGTTGTAATGGTAATCTACAAGTTGTACATAAACAAGACTGCAGTTACAAGCGTCGAAGGACATCAAAGGGTCCGCAGCTCGTGGTCGTGCGGTAGCGTTCTCGCTTCCCGCGCCCGGGTTCCCGGGTTCGATTCCCAGCGGGGTCAGGGATTTTCTCTGCCTCGTGATGACTGGGTGTTGTGTGATGTCCTTAGGTTAGCTAGGTTTAAGTAGTTCTAAGTTCTAGGGGACTGATGACCATAGATGTTAAGTCGCATAGTGCTCAGAGCCATTTGAACCATTTGACATCAATGGGAAGCAGTGGCAGAGACGGAAGTGAGAAATTATTGTAGCTTATCCCTCATATAATTCAGTCGGTGAGTACAAAAAACAACGAAAGAAAAGAACGAGACATTTGGAAAAGATGGCAATCGACTTGGAAGGTCAGTTGAATAACGAATGGAGGGATGAATATCGGTTAAAAGATAGCAGAAAAACACGGGTAATGTAGTGTGGTGGGATTACATCAGGCAACAGCGGAGCATTTGGATTAGGAAATGAGATACTACGAGCGTAATCCCAAAAGTAAGATTGAACATTTAACTATTTTTCGACATAATCACCATTTCTGTCGATGCCTTTTTGAGGACACTGTGGCAGTTTTTGTATGCCCATGTCATACCAGCTAGCCGCCATGCTGTTCAGGAAGTTATGAACCTCTTCTTTCACCTCGTCGTCGGAGCTGAATAGCTTTCCGGCCAAATGTTCTTTTAACCTAGGGAATAGGTGACAGTCCCTGGGCGCCAAGTCAGGACTATAGGGTGGGTGGATGATTATGTTCCACTGAAACTGTTGCAGGAGAGCAACGGTTTGCCGAACGATGTGTGGGCGAACGTTGTCATGGAGAATGTGTACGCCCTTGCTCAACATTCCTCTTCTCCGGTTCTGAATTGCCAGTTTAAGTTTTTTCAGAGTCTCACAGTACCTATCAGCGTTAATTGTGGTCCCAGCGATTCAGCTCCGACGACGAGGTGAAAGAAGATGTTCATAACTTCCTGAACAACATGGCGGCGAGCTGGTATGACATGGGCATACAAAAAAAGCCACAGCGTCTACAAAAATGCATCGACAGAAATGGTGACTATGTCGAAAAATAGCTAAATGTTCAATCTGTAAACTGATGTAAACCATTGTAGAAATAACAGGTCTGTTTACTTATAAAAAATAGGAGACCTTACTTTTGGGACTACCCTCGTAAATATAGCAGAAGAATTAATGTCCTTGGACAACAACGTATCTGACGACGGCAGAAGTAAAAACTCTGTTGAAAGTAAGAAAATCCATTTTGAAATGTAGAAACATATAGTCTGAAAAACCATAACTCACCAGGAAGGAATTATCCGAATGGGATGGAAATTGGTAGATTTGAGGTACAGACGAACAGATGATCACAATTTCGGAAATATTGGACGATTTATTAAAGAAAAAGACCTTCAAAAATTGAGCGAATCAGTAACGCGTTGGTCAGCCTCGGCTCTTGTACAAACAGTTATTTGCCTTGACATTGATTGATAGAGTTGTTGCATGTACTCCTGCGGGATATTGTGCCAAATTCTGTCTAACTGACGAATTAGATCGTCAAAATACCGGTACGGTTGGAGGGCCCTACCCGTAATGCAGCAAAAGTTCTCAGTTGGGGAGAGATCCGGCGACCTTGCTGGACAAGGTAGGGTTTGGCAAGCATGAAGACGTGCCGTACGCGGTCGGGTATTATCTTGCTGAAATGTAAACCCAGGAGGGCAACAAAACTGGGCGTAGAATATCGTCGACGGAATGTTGTGCTGTAAGGGTGCGGGGGATGACAGCCAAAGGGGTCCTGTTACGAAAATACATGGCACCCCAAACTGTCACTCCTGGTTGTAGGATTGAATGGCGGTCGACACCCGGGCTGGTACCCCACCGCTGTCTGGAGCGTGTCAAGAAACGTCTTCGCTGGTCAACAGGACTCAGCTGGAAGTGAGACTCATCACTGAAGGCGGTTCTACTCCAGTGAGATTGCAGGCCGAAGACGAGTCTGGAGACGCCCCAGACAGCGCTTAGGATACCAGCCTGACAACCAGAGTGATGGTCTGGGGTGCCATTTCTTTTCGCAGTAGGTTCCCTTGGATTATCATCCTTACAGCACAGCGTATATAGACGATACTGTACGCCCCGTTTTCTTGCCCTTCGGGGTAAGCCATCCTGAGCTAACAGTTTAGCACGATAATAGCTGTCTGCAAGCGGCGAGAGTGTCTAGCGCTTGTCTTCGTATTTGCCAAAATCCATCTTGGCTAATGAGACCGTGTCTACACCTACAACGTACTCCGCAAGCCACCTAACGGTGTGTGGCAGAGGGTACTTTTGAACTACCAACTGAGCTCTCTAACCTAGTTCCACTCGCTAATAGCGCGTGGGAAAAATGTCGGTAAGCCTCAGTATTGGCTCTCATTCTACGAATTTTCTCTTCGTGGTCATTACGCGACATGTGTGTGTGTGTGTGTGTGTGTGTGTGTGTGAGAGAGAGAGAGAGAGAGAGAGAGAGAGAGAGAGAGAGGGGGGGGGCGGGGGAATAATATATTGTCCGACTCTCCCCGAAAAATGCTGTCTAGAAATTTCAATAGTAAATTTCTCCGTGATGCACAACGCCTCTCTTGTAACGTCTACCAATGGAGTTTGTTGAGCATCTCTGTAACGCTTTGGCGGCGGCTAAACGATCCAGTGATGAAACGTGCCGCTCTTCATGGAATCTTCTCTATTTCTTTTATCAGTCCGTGTCTGGCAGGTATCCCAGATAGTTGAAAAATACTCAAGAATCGGGCGAACAAGCGCCTTATAAGCCACTACCTTCGTGGCTGGGTTACATTTACTTAAGATTCTTCTTATGAATCTGACTCTGCTTTTCCCACAATCTATGTGATCATTCCACTTAAAGTGGCTCTGGATAGTTAGTCCTAGATATTTTACGGTGCTACCGTTTCCAGCGGTTTGTTATCGATTGTGTAGCTGTACAGTAGTGGACTTCTTTTCCTACGTATGTGCAATATGTTACATTTATTTACGTTCAGAGCCTCTGGAGGTCATTCTGCAAATTGTTACATCTTCTGGCGTGGCTACTTCGTTACAGACAACCGCATCACCTGCGGACAGGCTTAAAGAGCATCCGGCGCTTTCTACTAGATAATTTATATATATTATAAGCAATAAAGGTATATCACACTTCCTAGGGTAACCCGGAAATTACATTTAAATCTGTCGATTTTGTTCCGTTATGAGCGACGTTTTGAGTTCTGCGTGCAAGGAAGTCTTGAATCCAGCCGAAAATCCGCTCCGATACTCGACAAGCTCGTATTTTTTCACTAGACCGCAGAGCAGGACGCTGCCAAATGTCTTCCTGAAGTCCACGAACACGGCACCAACCTGAGCTCTGTTGTCTACGGAGCTGTGGATCCCATGGGGAACAGAGCGATCCGAGTTTCGCAGCATCTTGTTTGCGGAATCCATGTTGATTCTTAGAGAGGAGATTTTAATTCTCCAAAAACGTCATAATTCTTGAGTATAAAACATGTTTCACAATTCAGCAACAGATAAACGTAGGTCTATGAAAGTGTGCATGTGTCCTACGGCCCCTCCTGAAACCGGGAATTACCTGCGCTTTCTTGCAGTCGCTAGGTACCCTTCGTTGCCCAAGTGATCTACAATAAATTACTGTTAGAAGGGGAACAAGTCCTTTCGCATAATTTATGTGAAATCTTATGGTATCCTGTCCTGACGCCTTTCCACTATTGAGCGATTGTAGTTGTTTCTCTATTTCGCCTTCGGTTATTTCAATATCTGCCATTTCGACCATTTCGACGTTCGTACAACGATTGAAAGGAGGTGAAACAATTTCGGAAAACGGAATTCAGTACTTCGGACTTTTCTCTGTTGCCTACCGTTTCGGTGCCAGTATGTTCACTGAGTGAATAAATATGATTTTGACAGACTTATTGATTTTACATACGACCAAAACCTCGGTCGACAAAGTTTTACATTAAAAGTCATTTAACGCTTCTCTCGTCGCTCTCCTTACGCTCATTTTCGCTTCGTTCAGCTTTTGCATGTCAGCTAGAATTTTAATTCTCTTGAATGTGAGATGAAATTCTCTTTGTTTACGTAGCAGACTGTTAAACCATGGTCCCATCCCTTAAGACCATATTCGAAATGTACTTTTCTAGGGCATATTACACAATGAATTTCAATTTTTTTTATCTGAGGTCTTCGATGTCTCCAGCAGGGCAGAACGTACACCGAATCTACGGGGCAGCCCAGGACACTCATGACAACCCCCTACAACTTTCCGGGTGGGAAGGCGCACCGGTCCCCGGCACGAATCCGTCCGACGGATTAGTGTCGAGGGGTTGTGTACCACTGAGGCTACGGCGGGGACGAAGCCTCTCCGTCGTTTCTATGTCCCCAGTTCAATACAATACCCCCTACAAAGGTAACGTAGCACCTTTCAGTGCCAGATGCGTACAATTTTCTGTTAGAATATTGTATAATATACACGGGACAGTAAATTCGTTTCACTAAAAACAAAAATCTGTTTATTTATATCAGAACTTCCCTACAACCAATGCGTTCCACTTCAACAAATTCATTGCTGGCGGAAACTGCAGTAATGTCCAAAGCCCCTGGCTGGGAATTATTGTCTCATTCCTCCTAAAAATACAATTCACAATGTAGGAACACGTGAGGTAGCACTCAACCACGATTCACCTTAAGAAATCGGTTGAATATAGGCAAACCTACGTTAAAATACGGTAGCGATACTTGTATGGAAATGAGACAGAAGTTATAAGGGTCGAAGGAGACGTAAGAGTCGAAGGACATAAAGAGGAATCGATGGTTCAGAAGGGAGTGAGACAAGTGTGTAGCCTTTCCCTCAATGTTATCCAATCCGTACACTGAGCAACCGAAAAAGGAAACCAAGGAGAAAATCCGACTGAAAGCTTAAGTTCATGAAGAATAAATAAAAACTACGAAGTTTGCCGATGACATTGGATTTCTGTCTGAGATGGCAAAGGACTTGGAAGATCAGTTAAATGGAATAGATACTATTTTGGAAAGAGATTACAAGACAGGCATTAACAAAATCAAGAGTAGGCCAATTGAACGTGGTCGGATTAAAGCAGGTGATACTGCGAAAATCAGATTAGGATATGAGGCACTGAAATTAGTACATGGGTTTTGCTACCTGGTCAGCATAGTAACTAACGATGGCTGAATAAGAAACGATATAAAATGCAGACTGGCAATGGCAAGAGAAGCATTTTAGAAAAATAGAAATTTGTTAACACTCTCTTCTATACGTGTATAAATTAATTTCTCTAAAATGGCTCTGAGTACTATGGGACTTAACATCTGAGGTCATCAGTCCCCTAGAACTTAGAACCACTTAAACATAACTAACCTAAGGACATCACACACATCCATGCCCGAGGCAGGATTCGAACCTGCGACCGTAGCTGTCGCGCGGTTCCAGACTGAAGCGCCTAGAACCGCTCGGCCACACCGACCGGCAAATTAATTTCTCCCTCCACAGTTTCTGTTTATATATTCGGGATACTCTCAGCAACTTCTATGGATGTTTTGGTACGGTTTTCAGTAATAGATTGATGCGTGGCCTTTGTTGGCCTTCGAAGACCTTAATGTTATTCATCATTGGATTCGTATCGATAGCCGCTATCAGAAAATAAGTACCAAAACTATAGCATCCCATTAATAAAAAACAATGTTGACCTTCATATCTCCGAAGCGACCCCACCTAGCAACAAAAAAACCAACATCATTTTATGGCCCACGTGTCCCATGCAACTTTTGCCCCACGAACTTTTCAGCTCCTGTCATACTTCCTGAGTTATTCTCGGTGGCAATAGTTAGTTATTCACCCTGTTTAATGTTAAGTTGACAGTGAAAATTGAAAGTACCGAAACAGAAAAAAAGACAAATCGAATAAGCAAATGCTGCTACATATGTACAAAAACATGCAGCAAAAACAGACACCCAGTAATACCCCGAAACATGTAGATATACGAAATAAGCTTTAAAGTGCTTAATCTACTTTTATATAAGTGTAACACCTTTTTTTGCTTAGCAAATTTCGTGAATACCAATTTTATTTGATTTATTGTATTAAAAACAGCTTTGAAAGCTGAATTTTTTTATTAGTTCGGTGAAGTATCGTCCCCTCGACAACATGTAAGAAGAGTACTTTTCCAATCGACACTCAAATTGTCCAGTAGAACTGATTCTTGACAGCCTAGGCCAGAACTAAGACTGTCCCAGTCTCCCCAGTTAGACACGTTGTTGTTCAGACAGCCAAAGAGCATGTTGCTCTGTGCAGCACCCCACACAGTTTGAGGAGGTTACGAAACCTGGAATCGATATCTTTTTCACCATGAAATTTGAATAGTGACTCACCCTGTATAATTTATAAATGTTTTATGCGGATTGGCTGGACTATGATGAACTTGTACGCTGCCTCTGTGAAAATAATGTCACTGACAGCGATTAATGGAACCATCCTACTGCACCACCAGGCCGGCGCGAGCTACAGCTGCCTTCCTAAACGACCTGCGATACAGGATCACACATTAACAGATTTTTTTGGTGGAGAATTAATGTTTAACCATTATCTGCCCAAACTGTCTAATACTGTACCAAAATGTTTAAATTCTGAGGAAAATATTATCAAGGCCAAGTAAAAACTGTAAGTGCAGTGCTATACATACATATTTCTTAATTTATGTACAAAAAACGAAAGGGGACTTTTGATCCCGTCTATATGTAATCATCGTATTCGATTAGGAGAACGTAGCTCTTATGGAAGAAGGGATGAAAAACTTATAGAGAGCACATCGTAAACATCAAAACCCTCACAACGTTCTCTTTCATGTCAATAGTGCTCGTAAGCTCTTGTGGCGTAAATACCAACACAGGGGTACGGTAATCCGTGTTTTACTGTCATCTGTGAGCGGAGATGTTGAACTATCACAGCCAAAGAGCTTTCTCTGCTACAGCAGAGGGACTCGACACCCAGGCAGGAGGCCAATGCATGAATTCAACACCGCGCTGTTTTATGACACTGAAAACAGGACACACCATTTTAAGTCCTGTCGGGCAGGGAAAGACTAAGGGGTGTGAAGGATAATACGGGAAAAGATCACACAGAAAATATAGCACGCGTTGGACTGGCGCTGAAGTTCGGCGGCCAATCTGTACATAACGGCCAGTAAACAAAATTACCACTACGCTAGACAACATCCGGCTTTACTTATTTGGCGCTAACTGTGCAAAGCCACGGTGAGTCGCAGCTTTAATACGAATTTAAGGGTTATGAAGTCTTTTTGTGGGTAGTTGAAGTGTGGCCTAGCAAGGATGCGGACTGTGGATCAGAAGCAGTTCAGACAAGAAGAGAAAAGAAGCTTTTGAAATGTGGTCCTTCAGAAGAACGCTGGAGTTTACATGGGTACATTGAATAACTAATATTGAGGTACTGAATGAAATTGGAGAAAAAAGGAACTTTATGGCACAACTTGAAGAAAAGGAAATAGGATAGTTTGTAGGACACTTCCTGAGACATCACGGAATAGTGACGTTGGTAATAAAGGAAAATGAGTGGAGGAGTTGTGGGGGATAGAAACTGTAGGGGGAAACCTTGGCATGAATGCCGGCCGTTGAGGCCGAGCGGTTCTAGGCGCTTCAGTCTGGAACCGCGCTACCGCTACGGTCGCAGGTTCGAATCCTGCCTCGGGCATGGCTGTGTGTGATGGATGTCCTTCGGTTAGTTAGGTTTAAGTAGTTCTCGGTGTAAGAGGTATGCGCTATATGCGCTGCCTGCAACAGGCAAGGCATAGGAGAGTCTCTGACCAGAGAGCAGTATGTAGTTAGTTGTTGCTTGTCGCTAGTCGGCATTAGTCTTGGGTAGTCTGTAGTAGTCCGCAGTAGTCTGCGTGAGTCGGCAGTAGTCGGCAGGAGTCTGCGCATGTCTGCGCGTGTCTGCAGTCTGCTCTGGTCGGGACTCTGGAGGATGAGTATTATTGTAGAAGGTAAAGAAGCAGCCTTGCGCATATCTAATAATGTATGTTAACTGTCATTCAATTTCTTTTAAAAAATGCCCCAATAATAATTTTTATAATATAAATTTTTTTTAAAAACAGCATTCATTTCAGTTTAAAGATTTTACCCAATGCATGATTATTCCTTTCACGAATCACAAAGCATAGGCCAGCATTGCACGGGGCTGTGCCGAAAATTTTTTAGGTAAGAGCAGATATATTCGCAGTTTTTATTGAGGTAAGAATTTTTGCTTTTTTTATTCAGAGTACAGGGCCATGACGCAGCGCTGCTGCCGTCATAAAATTTACCAGGTTACTGAATTTTTTATTATTTTGGTGTTTAGGAATTTTTCTGTTTCGAACTTAACATTAAATGAGAAAAGAATTTTGAGGGTACATCAAATGTGAATGCATTTCCGCACAGAGATTATGAATGGGAACCAATTTTGTTCAGAGGTTACAGTATTTAAAAATTCATTTAATTATTATTTTTGTGCGGAGGTTACACTTGGTTCATGGTTCATTTAAATTAATATTTTTGTGGGGAGGTTACATCAGTTCTAGGGGACTGATGACCACAGCTGGCAAGTCCCAAAGTGCTTAGAGCCATTTGAACCATTTTTGAACCATTTGAACCAGGAATGCAGAAAGCAGCTAGCAGCTTCAAGTGGATGTAGATCCCAATAATTGTTCAGAGATGAAGATGCTTCCACAGGATAGGCTATCATGGAGAGCTAGATCAAGCAGTCTACAGACTGAAGACCATAACAACGACAGAAAGTGAAATGATCGTACGGCACTGATCACAGGGAGTCCCCACCTACGGAAGTCCGGACGCCAGGTCGCAATATTTTTCAGTTAACGCCACATTGGGTGACATGCACGAGGCTGATGATGAAGTTATGATGAGGACAACACAACACCCAGACTCTGAGCGGAGGGAATCTCCCGCCCGGCTGGGAATCCAACCCGGGCCCACTGCATGGCAGTCAGGCGCGCAGACCAGTCTCCCCTATAATACTCGTAGTGAATGTGTTCTGCTTTCACTCTGCTTCACTTTAACTAACCTATATTTGGTACTGTTCTTAACCTGCTACAATTTGTTGTTCTCAATCTTTTTTTGTATTTTTAGAAACGTTTGCTTTTAAGGTCAGTGATATCGTGTATTTAGCTACACTTCGTGTAGCAGGTTTCGGGTGCTGAAGTTACCATCTTCGTTGACGTGGAGATATAGTGCTGTGAAATCCAATGTATTTTTTTGAAATATCCTATATCACACTCCTGAAGGAATATCTGAGTGCTCTGCAAACGAACAGGTAGCCATTTCGCAAAGACAACACTTTTCGAGGAAAAACAGTAATGTCATAGTTAAGGATAATTGGTCGATACTTACTAGCCCAGCAATAGCCTGAGTAAGTAGGGACGTAAAAAAAAAAAAAAAAAAAAAAAGACTGCTGTAGGGGCACATAAAATGGCATTAGGCGGTGGCGAGGCACGAATGATGTTTCCAGCTATGGACTGGACCCATCTGACGATATTATCTGGCACCAAACGTCTTCCATGGTAGTGTAGTGGTGATAGAAGCACGAGGTGGAGAACGAGATTTCCACTCCGCAGCGGAACGTTCGCTGATATGAAGCTTCCTGGCAGATTAAAACGGTATACCGGACAGAGACTTGAACTTAGGACCTTTACCTTTCGCGGGAAAGTACTCTACCGAAGTAGGACTCAGGACGCCTCCACACAGCTGTACTTCTGCTGATACCTCGTCTCCTACCTTCCAGGCGTCACAGAAGTTCTCCTAGGAAACTTGCAGGGATAGCACTCCTGGAGGAAAGAGTGTTCCGTAGAAATGACTTAGCCACAGCACTTGCCAGCGAAAGGCAAAGGTCCCGAGCTCGAGTCTCAGTTCAGCACACGACGTTAATCAGTCATGAAGTTTCACATCTGTGCACACTATGCTGCACAGTGAAAATCTCATTCTGGAAAGATACGCCAGGCTGTGGCTAAGCCATGTCTTCCTCATGTGATATTCCTGCCAGTTTCGTAGAATTTCTGTAAAGTTCGGATAGTAGAAGACGAGATACTGGCTGAAGTAAAGCTATGAAGAGGGGTCGTGAGTCGTGTTTAGGTAGCTCATTTGGTAGAGCACTTGCTTGCGAAAGGCAGAGATCCCGCGTGCGAGTTCTGTCCGTCACACAGTTGTAATCTGACAGGAAGTTTCAGTAGTACAAGCTGTTTGCTGTAACAGGCTGTAGTGCCGTAAATGACGTTGGAAAAGGGCTTTTTGGGTTTGATAACGTAGAAGTTAGTATGGAATGGTACTAAGTTTGAAGTCAAAATTCGGGTCCAGAAATGTAGGTAACAGTGGTGTTGCACAATATGCGTACCGGGGTGTTACTAACATTAAAAGCTGTCACCACCAACACACTCGTTGATTCGGGTGTTTATCTTTTGTAGGGGGCAGTCCCCATGTTTTGTGCGTACCAAGACCTCTGAAGTCGTGGCAGTCGGAAGGGGAAATATGTGAGACACAAATAATATCGCCAAGGCGGAAGCTTTTCCTTTAGAATGAGAGAGGGTGGGGTCATCAATCTTTAGTTTGATGCGGACCACTGTGAATTCCGCTCCTGTGCTAAACTCTTCAACTCAGAGTAGCTAATACACTCATCGTTCTCAATTAATTGTTAGATATACTCCAATATCTGATTTCCCCTACAACTTTTATTGTCTGCGACACCCTCTAGTCATATCGTAGTGTCTTAACTTCATATAATCGCATCCCTTGTTCTCGTCAGTGTTTTCCACATATTTATTTCAACGCCGATTCTGCGGGGAACTTTCTCATTTCTTATCTGATCTGTCCAAATAATTTACAACATCCTTCTATAACAGATTAAACGCTTTGACTCTCCTCATTTTCGTTTTCCCGCAATCTACGACTCACGCCCGTACAATGCTGGACTCCAAATGTACATTCTCGGAAACTTCTTACTTAAATTAATGCTGGTGTTTGATGTTATTACACTTCTTTTGGCCATGAATTCACTCTTTGTCTATCATACTCTGCTTTGTAACTTCTTGTTCTGTCCGTTAAGTGCTATTCTGCCTGTAAGATAGCGAAATTCGTCCCTTCAACTACTTCGGTGTCCCCAGTTTCAATGTCAGGTGTATAGCTAATCTCATTTCAGTTACTCCTTATTTCTTTCGTATTTTTTGTGGTTTTGTCTGAACTCATACTCTGTGCTCATTCCAGTCAACAGGTCCTGTCATTCTTCCTAAGTTCCGCTGAGGATAGCACTGCTATTGTCGAATCTTATCATTTGCATCCTTTCGCCTGCAATTTCACTCCCACTCTTCAAACATTTTTTTATTTCCGCTGTTGCTTTTGCGATGTATAGATTGAACAACAGAAGCGGAAACTCCAACTCTGCCTTAGAACTTTTTTTTATTCGAGTTCTTTGTTCTTTGGCTTTAATTTTTATTTTACATTTTTGGTTCTTGTACATATTATATGTCATTCGGGTTGCAGTACGGCTTGCACACTTTTACACTGAGGAACGTCTATTTCAGGTCGACAAATCCTATGAAAGTGTCTTGATTTAAGTCTTGCTGCTATTATCAAACCCAGCACAAGAAATGCCGTTCTGGTGCCTTCTTTACCGTTACTAAAGCCAAAAGGAGCGTCTTCTGTCAGAGTCTTAGGACTGAACTGAAGCAGAATTAAAAAAAACTTAAAAAATAAATCTTGCTGTTCGTCAGGAGTTTCAAATGTGTGAATTTCAGTACCCAGTGGTAAATGAAAACTGTAAATGCCAGTAACCACTGTTTCTATAACAGAAATATTTGCCCTTCGCCGGCAACAAAAGGTCATAATACAGCTATTTTAAGGGACTTCCATAATTTTTGCTATTCCCCAGGAGCTCGAAATGAGTGAATTCCATTAATCAATAGGAAATAACCACTGTGACAGAAACAACGAAATATTCTAAATATCTATCTTGTATCTGCAACAAAAGGTCAAAATGAAATGGACCAATTTATAGAGTACCAATCTACGTAATGTTTTTTATTAAATGAGTAAAACGAACGTGTACGTTAATGTTGCGGACTAGGAACAGGTCAGAGTAAGAAGCAGAATTGCTTCCAATATTGCGTATATTACTGTAGTACTCCGACTGATAGTTATGCATATTTGTTTCAGACGTATCTTAAATTAGTGATATAAGGCTATTCAGCTGCCCCTACTCTATGTGTTTTACGCGACATGGAGCGTCTTCAAAAACCTTGAATTAGATTTTAGTATTGTCTTGCTTGCTACTTGCAAACTATTAGACTTGCAAAAAAAAATGAACAGAAAGTTTGTATGAAACAAAATCAATATTCGAAATATCTGTCCTGTATCTGCAACAAATGGTCATAATGAAACGGAACAAAGTATGGAGTTCTGGAATACATTTTCTCTAGAGGCCACAGTTATCGATTTATCCAAGAAAACACAGCTGAAGGTAGCTTTTGTACATATTTTTTAATAATTCGAAAACTACAGCCTCTAGTGAAAACGTATCCCATTATAAAAAATGAATTACATTTAAAAAATGTTCAAATGTGTGTGAAATCTTATGGGACTTAACAGCTAAGGTCATCAGTCCCTAAGCTTACACACTACTTAACCTAAATTATCCTAAGGACAAACATACACACCCATACCCGAGGGAGGACTCGAACCTCCGCCGGGACCAGCCGCACAGTCCATGACTGCAGCGCCTCAGACTGCTCCGCTAATCCTGCACGGCGAATTACATTAAATTTCCTACATAAAGGTTCTGTTCATATATTTCTGTAGGACTAATAGTTTGCACGTAACTAGTGAAAGAAGATGAAAATCTTGTGCATGGTATTAGAGGATGCTGCAGGTTGCATAAAACCCAACGGTCGGGGAAGCTGAATCAAGCTGTATACAGTGTGGGCAAAATAAAACTGGACAGATAAATAATGTACCCTAATATAGGTAGCTCAGCTTACAGCATGTGCATTTGGGGCAGATGATGTATGTTGGGTGCATGAAGCTACTTTTTTGCCCATCCTGCGGATCGAAATTGGTTATAAACTGAAAGCATTTTTTTACGGTGAAAGACTGCTTTAAATTTGCCAAATTTCGGACGTTGGACTACCGTTTCCTCCAGTGTGATTACGTGACGCACCTTCCTCTTGGAGCGGACGGCTTCTTGCTGCCGCGCCGTCTTCTCGCCGATGCCGCGGTCCCCCCACAGCTCGCGCCCCATCAGGCCGTAACACACGGCCATCGCCGTCACAGGCACCAGGTACGTCACGCACAGGAACACCACGTTGTACCTGCAAACAGGCACCAACTTTATACAAGTTCACTTTAGGTAATCTTAGAGGTTCTGTGGTGGTACGCCACATAACGTGAAAAAAATTGAAGAATTTCGCAAGTACTGACTTAACGAAATAAATATTATCGCAGAAAAATCGAAAAAGTATGTAATCAACTAATATGATTGTTCTTTTAATCTCTGTTCCTTTTGATAAAGGATCGGATACACTTCCCATTTGTTTCTTGGTTGTGTACGAAGGCAGTTCAATAAGTAATGCAACACATTTTTTTTATGAAACAGGGGTTGTTTTATTCAGCATTGAAGTACACCAGGTTATTCCCCAATCTTTTAGCTACACAACACTATTTTTCAACGTAATCTCCATTCAATGCTACGGCCTTACGCCACCTTGAAATGAGGGCCTGTATGCCTGCACGGTACCATTCCACTGGTCGATGTCGGAGCCAACGTCGTACTGCATCAATAACTTCATCATCATCTGCGTAGTGCGTCCCACGGATTGCGCCCTTCATTGGGCCAAACATATGGAAATCCGACGGTGCGAGATCGGGGCTGTAGGGTGCATGAGGAAGAACAGTCCACTGAAGTTTTGTGAGCTCCTCTCGGGTGCGAAGACTTGTGTGAGGTCTTGCGTTGTCATGAAGGAGAAGTTCGTTCAGATTTTTGTGCCTACGAACACGCTGAAGTCGTTTCTTCAATTTCTGAAGAGTAGCACAATACACTTCAGAGTTGATCGTTTGACCATGGGGAAGGACATCGAACAGAATAACCCTTTCAGCGTCCCAGAAGACTGTAACCATGACTTTACCGGCTGAGGGTATGGCTTTAAACTTTTTCTTGGTAGGGGAGTGGGTGTGGCGCCACTCCATTGATTGCCGTTTTGTTTCAGGTTCGAAGTGATGAACCCATGTTTCATCGCCTGTAACAATCTTTGACAAGAAATTGTCACCCTCAGCCACATGACGAGCAAGCAATTCCGCACAGATGGTTCTCCTTTGCTCTTTATGGTGTTCGGTTAGACGAGGGACCCAGCGGGAGCAAACCTTTGAATATCCCAACTGGTGAACAATTGTGACAGCACTACCAACAGAGATGTAAAGTTGAGTACTGAGTTGTTTGATGGTGATCCGTCGATCATCTCGAACGAGTGTGTTCGCCGTGCGGTTAAAGGCGCTGCAGTCTGGAACCGCAAGACCGCTACGGTCGCAGGTTCGAATCCTGCCTTGGGCATGGTTGTTTGTGATGTCCTTAGGTTAGTTAGGTTTAACTAGTTCTAAGTTCTAGGGGACTAATGACCTCAGCAGTTGAGTCCCATAGTGCTCAGAGCCATTTTTTTCGAGTGTGTTCGCACGCTCCGCCATTGCAGGAGTCACAGCTGTGCACGGCCGGCCCGCACGCGGGAGAACAGACAGTCTTGCTTGACCTTGCGGCGATGATGACACACGCTTTGCCCAACGACTGACCGTGCTTTTGTCCACTGCCAGATCACCGTAGACATTCTGCAAGCGCCTATGAATATCTGAGATGCCCTGGTTTTCCGCCAAAAGAAACTCGATCACTGCCCGTTGTTTGCAACGCACATCCATTACAGACGCCATTTTAACAGCTCCGTACAGCGCTGCCACCTGTCGGAAGTCAATGAAACTATACGAGACGAAGCGGGAATGTTTGAAAATATTCCACAAGAAATTTCCGGTTTTTTCAATCAAAATTGGCCGAGAAAAAAAATGTGTTGCATTACTTATTGAACTGCCCTCGTATGAAGCCATTTTGTGACGAGGCGCGAAAACGGTTAAGTTTCATGTAATATTTAGACTAAATATGATCAAATATTACTTAAAAGTGGCGCTAATGTTTTACTGTAACAACTCCTATATTCATGATGCGATACATATATTAACGATTTATGCAAATTTTATAGGGGAACACTGGCGCAGAGGTCAACGCCATAATTCTAAATGATAACGGCCTAGAGTCGTACTAATTTTGACAAATAATTAAAAATAAATGTAAATGAAAGTGATTTCTCTTGATCAGCGCATCTTCTTTTGAAACCGTGATAGTTTTTTTAAATATTGAACCATATCCATTGCAGGTAATTCAGTTAGTTTTCTTGATCTCCTTTTAACGGATATTGCGTGATCAAATTTGGCTTATCACAAAAGTAAATTGCAGCTGTATAACTGAAATATGGAGTGCAGCCATATATAGAAGTGAAACATGGACAATAAATAGTTTGGACAAGAAGAGAATAGAAGCTTTTGAAATATGGTGCTACAGAAGAATGCTGAAGATTAGATGGGTGGATCACATAACTAATGAGGGGGTATTAAATAGGATTGGGGAGAAGAGAAGTTTCTGGCACAACTTGACTAGAAGAGATCGTTGGTAAAACATGTTCTGAGGCATCAAGAGATCACTAATTTTGTATTGGAGGGCAGCGTGGAGGGTAAAAATAGTAGAGGGAGACCAAGAGATGAATACACTAAGCAGATTCAGAAGGATGTAGGCTGCAGTATGTACTGAGAGATGAAGAAGCTTGCACAGGATAGAGTAGCATGGAGAGCTGCATCAAACCAGTCTCAGGACTTAAGACAACAACATTAATGATTTATGCAAATTTTAAGAGGGGATACTGGCGCAGACGTCAACGCCATAGTTCTAAATGGTAACGGCCTAGAGTCGTAATAAATATTTTAATATTTGCTAATTTTGGCAAATAATTCAAAATAAATGTAAATGTATTAATTTTGGCAAATAATTCAAAATAAATGTAAATGTAGATTTCTCTTGATTAGCGGTTCTTCTTTTGTAGCCGCGATAGTAGTCAGTTATTTTTAATATCAACCCCACATTCATTTCAGGTGAATTCAGTAAGTTTCTTTGATCTCCAATTAACGGATATTGCGAGATCAAATTTGACTTTTACCATAGTTAACTTCACTAGTATATCTGCAATAATGAGAACACGCAAGTGGTGTCTTTTGATATAAAAACATCTTTTCGAAAAAACTAGCTGCGAGAAGTACCATAACTGAGTTCATTTTGCTCGCACATTATGACTTTTCCTCACACACGAAATCTCTTCTGCACACTGTAATACACTCCTGGAAATGGAAAAAAGAACACATTGACACCGGTGTGTCAGACCCACCATACTTGCTCCGGACACTGCGAGAGGGCTGTACAAGCAATGATCACACGCACGGCACAGCGGACACACCAGGAACCGCGGTGTTGGCCGTCGAATGGCGCTAGCTGCGCAGCATTTGTGCACCGCCGCCGTCAGTGTCAGCCAGTTTGCCGTGGCATACGGAGCTCCATCGCAGTCTTTAACACTGGTAGCATGCCGCGACAGCGTGGACGTGAACCGTATGTGCAGTTGACGGACTTTGAGCGAGGGCGTATAGTGGGCATGCGGGAGGCCGGGTGGACGTACCGCCGAATTGCTCAACACGTGGGGCGTGAGGTCTCCACAGTACATCGATGTTGTCGCCAGTGGTCGGCGGAAGGTGCACGTGCCCGTCGACCTGGGACCGGACCGCAGCGACGCACGGATGCACGCCAAGACCGTAGGATCCTACGCAGTGCCGTAGGGGACCGCACTGCCACTTCCCAGCAAATTAGGGACACTGTTGCTCCTGGGGTATCGGCGAGGACCATTCGCAACCGTCTCCATGAAGCTGGGCTACGGTCCCGCACACCGTTAGGCCGTCTTCCGCTCACGCCCCAACATCGTGCAGCCCGCCTCCAGTGGTGTCGCGACAGGCGTGAATGGAGGGACGAATGGAGACGTGTCGTCTTCAGCGATGAGAGTCGCTTCTGCCTTGGTGCCAATGATGGTCGTATGCGTGTTTGGCGCCGTGCAGGTGAGCGCCACAATCAGGACTGCATACGACCGAGGCACACAGGGCCAACACCCGGCATCATGGTGTGGGGAGCGATCTCCTACACTGGCCGTACACCACTGGTGATCGTCGAGGGGACACTGAATAGTGCACGGTACATCCAAACCGTCATCGAACCCATCGTTCTACCATTCCTAGACCGGCAAGGGAACTTGCTGTTCCAACAGGACAATGCACGTCCGCATGTATCCCGTGCCACCCAACGTGCTCTAGAAGGTGTAAGTCAACGACCCTGGCCAGCAAGATCTCCGGATCTGTCCCCCATTGAGCATGTTTGGGACTGGATGAAGCGTCGTCTCACGCGGTCTGCACGTCCAGCACGAACGCTGGTCCAACTGAGGCGCCAGGTGGAAATGGCATGGCAAGCCGTTCCACAGGACTACATCCAGCATCTCTACGATCGTCTCCATGGGAGAATAGCAGCCTGCATTGCTGCGAAAGGTGGATATACACTGTACTAGTGCCGACATTGTGCATGCTCTGTTGCCTGTGTCTATGTGCCTGTGGTTCTGTCAGTGTGATCATGTGATGTATCTGACCCCAGGAATGTGTCAATAAAGTTTCCCCTTCCTGGGACAATGAATTCACGGTGTTCTTATTTCAATTTCCAGGAGTGTACATCTGCACGCACAAGACACAAAGTTCCCGTAAATTCTGAGGAAGACGGCGGTGAACTGCGGCGTAACGTTCAATCACATCCCGGGTGTGTTCGATCGGGTACACGTGCTCAGATCTGGCGAGCTGGGGGGCGGGGGGGGGGGGTCCAGCACATCAATTAGAACTCACCACTGTTTTGTCTAACCACTCCATCACATTCCTGGCCTTGTGACATGGCGCATTATCTTGCTGAAAAATGCCACTGTTATCGGGAAACACGATCGTCATGAAGCGGTGTATGGGGTCTGCAACCAGTGTACGAAACTCCTTGGCCATCATGGTGCCTTGCACGGGCTACACTGGATCCATGGGTGTCCACGCGGATCTTCCCCAGAGGATAATGGAGCCGCCACCAGCTTGTCTCCGTCCGCCAGTACAGGTGTCAAGGAGCGGATTCCTCCCTCCCATCAGCATGATGAAGAAGGTATAAGGATTCTGCCACTGCGTCAACGTCCATTGCCGATAGTCAAGTGTCCATTTCAGTCGAATTTGCCGATATCGTGGTGTTAACATTGGCATATGCATGGGTCGTCCGCTGTGGAGGCCCGTTTCTTGATGTGTTCGGTGTACTGTATTCAGACACACTTGTACTCTGCCAAGTATTACAGTCTGATGTTAGTTCCGTCACAATTAGCCGCCTTTGCTATTTTGCCAGTCTGCCCCGCATACGATGTGTAATGAGGCGTGGTTGCCCGACACCACGACGTGTGGAATGGTTTCACCTTGGTTTCGCCACAAGTTGAAGACACTCGCTACAGCCCTCCTAGAACACCCGACAAGACGTTTATTTTCGTAAATACTCGTGCCGAGCCTCGGGGTCACCACAAACTGCCCTCGATCAAACTCAGACACATCGTGCACCTTTCCCATTCTGCATACGGACAGCACGCTCACTGATACTACATGCACCGTGCGTGTGTCTGATTAGCAGTCATTCCTCGTCAGGTGACGCTATATCGAGTGGAAGGGTTTATATCAATTGTAGGTCGTTAGACGTAATGTTCTGGCTGATCATTGTATATCTTTAAATTCTGGTCTATGTCAGATTTATTAGATTTTTCAATATTTTTTTGCCTTAGATAAATGTGTGTATATTTTTAACTAACTAAACAAACTATTTTTGACCTTGTTTCACATTTTTACTATTGCACGACCTAGCTTTCCGTCGATAAGCCCATATTCAAGTGCATTACTGGTTCCCAAAGATGATAATGCACAGATAGACATGATGACCAGGCAAAGATAATCATCTCAACGTCTTAAGGTACCGATCCATAGCTTAATGTACAATTACATCAATGACCATTTTTAATGAACTACATGCAATATTACACACTCAGCAATTACACTACAATGACCAGACTTAAGTTATGCATCAGCCAAGAACTTTTAAACTACGGTAGACTGAGGCCCAAAGTTTTACTTCTTTTGTGGAGTTATGATCTCGTCTAAAAGAGGTGAATAATTGAATTTAGTTTGCTCGTTTAATAATAGGTATGGGGATATACGCATCTGTCTTTTAATTTCTAAAATTTGGCCCCCTTTTCCTCTGGGGGTAAGACGTGTACATCTATTGTGTATTTGTGGTTATTGTTCAGGCAAACTTCTGCAAAGGCTGAATCAGGCTTCTTCAATCTCCAGCTTCTGTGGTGTTCTTTAAGCTTGGTACAGATTGACTTCCTCGTCTGTCCAATGTAGCAAGACTTACAATCACGGCGTGTGATTTTATAAACCCCACTTTTTGTGATAGCTTAAACAAGACACTACCTATTGTCTGAGGGACATAGAAAAATACAGAGAAACCCATTGCCTTCAAGAGGTTACTTATGCTATTTGCTGTTGTCCCTATAAAAGGTATTCTGCACCATTTCTTTTCCAGTTTGTCTGTGTTTTTCATTGGGGACAGCAGGGAACTGGCTTGCTTCTTCATCGAAAATCACGCGAGTGTAGATCCCAGCGCCAGAATCTCTTAACCACCTTGATAACGTGAAATTATCGTAATTCTAGATAAATGGTGTACCCGTGGTCTAGGGATAGCGTCTTTGATTCATAATCAAAACGTCTTCGGTCCCGGGTTCGATCCCCGCCACTGCCTAAATTTAGATAAATAATCAGCATTGGCGGCCGAAGACTTCCGGCATAAGAAGTCAGCCTCATTCTGCCAACGGCCTTGTCAAAGAGGGCGGAGGAGCGGATAGAATTTCAGGGCACTCTCTTGTCCTGGCGGTGGGAAATTGCCCCTAAAGGCGGAAGAATCAGCAATGATCAGCGACATGAGGATGCAGAAGGCAATGGAAACCACTGCATTAAAGACACGTAACGTGTATCCACAGGACATGTGGCCTGTAATTGAAGAAGTGTCATGATGATCTCTCCATTGGCAAAAGATTCCGGAATAGTCCCCCATTCGGATCTCCTGGAGGGGACTGCCAATGGGGAGGTTACCATGAGAAAAAGATTGAGTAATCAAAGAAAGGATAGCGTTCTAGGAGTCAGGGCGTGGAATGTCAGAAGCTTGAACGTGGTAGGGAAACTAGAAAATCTGTAAAGGGAAATGCTCAATCTAGATATAGTAGGGGTCAGTGAAGTGAAGTGGAAGGACGACAAGGATTTCTGGTCAGATGAGTATCGGGTAATATCAACAGCAGCAGAAAATGGTATAACAGGTGTAGGATTCGTTATGAATAGGAAGGTAGGGCAGAGGGTGTGTTACTGTGAACAGTTCAGTGACCGGGTTGTTCTAATCAGAATCGACAGCAGACCAACACCGACAACGATAGTTCAGATATACATGCCGACGTCCCAAGCTGAAGATGAATAGATAGAGGATATTGAAAGGGTAATGCAGTATGTAAAGGGGGACGAAAATCTAATAGTCATGGGCGACTGGAATGCAGTTGTAGGGGAAGGAATAGAAGAAAAGGTTACAGGAGAATATGGGCTTGGGACAAGGAATGAAAGAGGAGAAAGACTAATTGAGTTCTGTAACAAGTTTCAGCTAGTAATAGCGAATACCCTGTTCAAGAATCACAAGAGGAGGAGGTATACTTGGTAAAGGCCGGGAGATACGGTAAGATTTCAATTAGATTACATCATGGATACAGAGATTCCGAAATCAGATACTGGATTGTAAGGCGTCCCCAGGAGCAGATATAGACTCCGATCACAATATAGTAGTGATGAAGAGTAGACTGAAGTTCAAGACAGTAGTCAGGAAGAATCAATATGCAACCTTTGGTGACATTAAAAGCAACGGTGGTAACATTAAGAGTACAACGGGAATTCCACTGTTAAATGCAGACGAGAGAGCAGGTAGGTGGAAAGAATACATTGAAAGCCTCTATGAGGGTGAAGATTTGTCTGATGTGATAGAAGAAGAAACAGGAGTCGATTTAGAAGAGATAGGGGATCCAGTATTAGAATCGGAATTTAAAAGAGCTTTGGAGGACTTACGGTCAAATAAGGCAGAAGGGATAGATAACATTCCATCAGAATTTCTAAAATCATTGGGGTAAGTGGCAACAAAACGACTATTCACGTTGGTGTGTAGAATATATGAGTCTGGCGACATACCATCTGACTTTCGGAAAAGCATCATCCACACAATTCCGAAGACGGCAAGAGCTGACAAGTGCGAGAATTATCGCACAAACAGCTTAACAGCTCATGCATAGAATCTGCTTACAAGAATAATATACAGAAGAACGGAAAAGAAAATTGAGAATGCGCTAGGTGACGATCAGTTTGGCTTCAGGAAAAGTAAAGGGACGAGAGAGGCAATTCTGACGTTACGGCTAATAATGGAAGCAAGGCTAAAGAAAAATCAAGACACTTTCATAGGATTTGTCGACCTGGAAAAAGCGTTCGACAATATAAAATGGTGCAAGCTGTTCGAGATTCGGAAAAAAGTAGGGGTAAGCTATAGGGAGAGACGGGTCATATGCAATATGTACAACAACCAAGAGGGAATAATAAGAGTGACGATCAAGAACGAAGTGCTCGTATTCAGAAGGGTGTAAGACAAGGCTGTAGCCTTTCGCCCCTACTCTAATGATGGAAATAAAAGAAAGGTTCAGGAGTGGAATTAAAATACAAGGTGAAGGGATATCAATGATACGATTCGCTGATGACATTGCTATCCTGAGTGAAAGTGAAGAAGAATTAAATGATCTGCTGAACGGAATGAACAGTCTAATGAGTACACAGTATGGTTTGAGAGTAAATCGGAGAAAAACGAAGGTAATGAGAAGTAGTAGAAATGAGAACAGCGAGAAACTTAACATCGGGATTGATGATCACGAAGTCAATGAAGTTAAGGAATTCTGCTACCTAGGCAGTAAAATAACCAATGACGGACGGGGCAAGGAGGACATCAAAAGCAGACTCGCTATGGCAAAAAAGGCATTTCTGGCCAAGAGAAGTCTACTAATATCAAATACCGGCCTTAATTTGAGGAAGAAATTTCTGAGGATGTACGTCTGGAGTACAGCATTGTATGGTAATGAAACATGGACTGTGGGAAAACCGGAACAGAAGAGAATCGAAGGATTTGAGATGTGGTGCTATAGACGAATGTTGAAAATTAGGTGGACTGATAAGGTAAGGAATGAGGAGGTTCTACGCAGAATCGGAGAGGAAAGGAATATGTGGAAAACACTGATAAGGAGAAGGGCCAGGATGATAGGACTTCTGCTAAGACATGAGGGAATGACTTCCATGGTACTAGAGGGAGCTGTAGAGGGCAAAAACTGTAGAGGAAGACAGATATTGGAATACGTTAAGCAAATAATTGAGGACGTAGGTTGCAAGTGCTACTCTGAGATGAAGAGGTTAGCACAGGAAAGGAATTCGTGGCGGGCCGCATCAAACCAGTCAGTAGACTATTGGAAAAAAAAAAAAAGATAAATTCACAGCCAAAAAAATACTTCTTCGCACACGAAAACTCACTGCCTAAATGACACGTAACTTCCGTGTTTCTGTCCTAAATACTCATAATGCGTCCATACATGTGTATGTACTTGTACTGTACTGTACTGTATTGAACCAGGGACCTAGAAACGATGGAGAGGCTTCGTCCCGCCCTAGCCCTCAGTGGTTCGCAACCCCACAACAGGCCACAGCAGTCCACCCACCCCACCGCCGTCACACACTGAACCCAGTGTTATCGTGCGGTTCGGCCCCCAGTGGACATCCACCCCCCCCCCCCCCCCCCTCCTGGCCGCGACACTACTCCGCCTTGCGGATTCTTGCCGGGAACCGGCATGCCTTCGCGTTCGGGAAGCAGCGCGTTCGACCGCGCGGCTAGCTCGGAGGGGTGTAAGCATTTTGTAGCTCTGAGGCTAACATAATTAGGGATCGTTGATGTACGTGTCCTTCCGCTATGGACTATGTCAGCGGTCCTAGTGGAGCGCTCGCCAAGACATAAACAGTGTTTTCCACATCTTACGAACATAACTGCAACATAGGTTGCATAAGATTATCTCAGGTTGACAAATGAGTGAATGAATATTTTTTTATGTCAGTGGAAATCACCTAATCGTGTCTGATCCTCTAATCTGTGTTTTAGATTACTATTGAAATAATTCATTGTAAACTGAACGGTTAATAAATTACTATAATTACGTTATGACGAACTCTGGATATACTGTGCAGCAGACCTCTTTCTCAGAGTCGTTCTGAGCGCTTTTCACGTCGCAGGATGTCTACATACGCTACGAATCCTCTAAAGCAATGTCGGTAGGAATTGACTTTTCTTGTATCGGATTTTCAACGTTTCCGGCAACATGTGCTGGCGAAACCTTATCACCCTGCAGTGGCTCACCGCCTCCTACATATATTTTCACGTATGCCCGTGCAATGACCATTTCTGTGTTCTTTACTACCTTCATATGAAATTTAATAAAGTAATGAGATAACATATACAAAGTTCCATGCGACACATTATGGGTGGCACGATTTCATCTCATTAAATTTACGGGAAGACTTTAGTTGTTTCTATCACTAATGGAAATTTGGGTCCTGTATAAAAATTTATAAATATATATTTGAAATAAAGGGTGAGGGGAAGAGGTTTACAGAGAGACCAAGACTGACGACAATAAACAGGTTCACATGATTTTAGGTTGCATTTGTTAGGTGGAGATGAAGTTGCCCGCTCAGGATAAAAATGTGTGGACGACAAAATACAAATGGATGTTTTTGGGGAATATGTTATTTGATTATGCAGTCGACAACAAACAGTAATTCTCTTGTATGATTGATAGTGTAAGATTTTTGTTTACGATATTTTATTAATATGACGTAGTTCGTTACCTTAAGTCGTTATAATGTCTAACGCCGAACGCCATAGTTAAAACATGTTTCGTAAAATTTGATAATGTTGAATCCAAGTTATTAACTTTGATCATCTGTTATTAGACATAATGAAAGTAAAAACCATTTATTATTGCATAATTTGAATGTAGCTCTACGTAAATATACACTCCTGGAAATGGAAAAAAGAACACATTGACACCGGTGTGTCAGACCCACCACACTTGCTCCGGACACTGCGAGAGGGCTGTACAAGCAATGATCACACGCACGGCACAGCGGACACACCAGGAACCGCGGTGTTGGCCGTCGAATGGCGCTAGCTGCGCAGCATTTGTGCACCGCCGCCGTCAGTGTCAGCCAGTTTGCCGTGGCATACGGAGCTCCATCGCAGTCTTTAACACTGGTAGCATGCCGCGACAGCGTGGACGTGAACCGTATGTGCAGCTGACGGACTTTGAGCGAGGGCGTATAGTGGGCATGCGGGAGGCCGGGTGGACGTACCATTCCTAGACCGGCAAGGGAACTTGCTGTTCCAACAGGACAATGCACGTCCGCATGTATCCCGTGCCACCCAACGTGCTCTAGAAGGTGTAAGTCAACTACCCTGGCCAGCAAGATGTCCGGATCTGTCCCCCATTGAGCATGTTTGGGACTGGATGAAGCGTCGTCTCACGCGGTCTGCACGTCCAGCACGAACGCTGGTCCAACTGAGGCGCCAGGTGGAAATGGCATGGCAAGCCGTTCCACAGGACTACATCCAGCATCTCTACGATCGTCTCCATGGGAGAATAGCAGCCTGCATTGCTGCGAAAGGTGGATATACACTGTACTAGTGCCGACATTGTGCATGCTCTGTTGCCTGTGTCTATGTGCCTGTGGTTCTGTCAGTGTGATCATGTGATGTATCTGACCCCAGGAATGTGTCAATAAAGTTTCCCCTTCCTGGGACAATGAATTCACGGTGTTCTTATTTCAATTTCCAGGTGTGTATATTGTAAAATGTCACACAGTGTCCCAGGTTTGTTTAAATAATGGCAGTTACTTCATAGTTAGCCAACAGTGGAATGGTAAACAAGTTGCAGATGAGAACAGTTCTGATGAAGTGAAAGATTTTGTGGCGCAATTGGTGGGAAGTTTGCCGGAGATGAGATAATATGCATGATAACTTAACAGTGGGAAAAAATCAATGTGTCAGTGCCGTTTTCCTTTTGTGGTCCAATACTTGTTACAGGTAAAACCTACGAAGTTAACATGAGATTAGCGAGAGTCAAAGTACCTGCCAGCAGACCCGATGCGGTACCTAAATATAAGGACGCCAACATCTTCTACTAACTGAAAAGTGTCAGTTTTTTATACGATAATTCAATGAAAAGTGATAAAATAATTTAATTTTTGATCATTTAATATTGACTCCCGTTTTTCTGGAGAAAGAAGAGGAGCGATTGTACGCACTGAGGTACCAGTTATTGTACTGAAGTTATTGAAGCAGTCATTGTAGAAAAAGCTTGTAGAAATCTTGTGAGTTGATTTGGGAATGAAAGTTAGAACTCCGACTATACCAAAACCTCAGTCACTCAATCACAGGAGAACTAAGAAATTAAGAGAAAGACGAGGTTAGGTTGTTGATGAGGAAGGAGGATATCGATGCCAGAGGTGAGTACCCAGTCGTCTTCAAATGAGAACAGTTTGTTTCGAATAATTTCGTACATTAATAATGTGGTCTGGTTTTAAAGATGAAACATAGTACTACTATCACTTCGGTTTTCATAGCGGCAGTGTGTCTTTGTCACTGCACGAGCAAAGTGGATCTTCGACTTTGGTTTTACACTTTCGACACGTTTCTGTAAATGGAATCATAAGTCAGAAAATATCTATTAGGAGAATATTATTTTAATGAGGACAGTGTGTAATAAAATTCATTGTTCGCTTTATGTATGTATCTGAAAAACTTCAAAGAGAATTGCTGACATTCAAAAACTTTCGAATTTGTTAATAAGTACATGTCACAGCAACGTATCATCAGAACGAAAAATTTGTCCCGCAAGACGTAGAACACAATGTTTCAAAGAGAAGACACAAAAAATGTCACACCTGGAGCGAAAATTAATGTGTAATACAGCCTCGAATGTAGGAAATTCTGGTGTGGAAGGGCATTCTATTTTTACGAGGCAAACTTCAGTATGTATGGGAATTTGACTTGATGAGATGGAGATTGCATTGGAGGTGCACCTTACATCCATTAGACTAATTTTACATACCAAATACGGCGGTAAAACCAAAACTAACGTTCACTCTGCTTTTTCAACAAATACGAATAGAAAGGAGAACCGATAGAGGTACTCAAGGTACCCTCCACCACACGTCGTCAGGTGGCTTGCGGAGTATAGATGTACATGTAGATGCAGATGCTTATATGTTTTGGAGTTATGTGAACAGTTGTAAACTGAAGGGAGCGTATGTAGAGGTGTTGTTTCTGAAACTGTCTTGAAAGTAGTCTTCCATTTTTCGCGGTGCACAGTATACTTATTGCCAGTATATATGGAAAGAACAGTAAATTATACTTTGGGACAAAAATAGTATTAAAGAGAGAAAATATTCACGAATACGAGACATAAATAAAATTTTGTTACTTTGTTTCATATCGTAGAAGAGAAGTAGAGAAAATTCAATTAGTTTAAATAAGGAGATTTATTACGATTCTTTGTGGAGTATGAGCGAACTATCAAATTATGCTCACCTGTTCACAGACCTGTACATAAAAATCTTAACGTAAAAATGAAAACAAATAAAGCGAAAGACACCAAATGGCTAATATAGGAGTACTGCCATGACCCAGTTTCAGCGCAATAACTGATGGAACAGAATTACAATCACGTTTGACACTGAAAATAAGGCTCACCATGAGATAAAAACAAACAAAGTGACGGGAAAATAGCGGTTCGTATGTTTACAGCGCTTGTACGCTGTGATTAATTAATGCATACAACCCAATTTAAACACTTTTTGGTAACGTAAAACCTCCTACCCTTGTTCGCATTAAATAAAATGCTCCACAGTGCTTTATGAATGTAAACTAAAGAGAAATTTATAAACACAACTGCTAAACAACTAATCAATGGATTGTATCCACCGTAGTTGTGTAATTTGGGATCATCTCGCTGGTTTTCTAATATTTGCTGTTTTGCTAATGTTTAACTTCGGAGTTTGCGATGCAATATTCCAATGAATGTAATCCTACTCGTAAATTAAAACACACAATGAAACATAAACTCTTAGGAAATCATATGTTGCCGCATGAGAGAGAAGAGGCCATTTCAAGGAGATGTAAAATACTGTTCCTGGTTACAAGGAAAACACTGTTATATTAATGAGCATACATACTTCATTATCTACGTTTCATCTTCGTAATCATGAAATTAAGATTTATGACGGTTTCACCAGATGGAGTTAAGCAGTCAGCAACAGATAGGTTAGTTTGAAAACCATAACCTTCTGACAAGCATGCTTGTATATAAGACGGTATAAGTAAGAATGTATAAGAAGCTTATTTACTCATATTTATTTATGTATTTTTGACCTGTCATCTGGAGCTGTAAGCCTGATGACATCTGACAACGTAAGTAGTTTTATTTCTAGCAATAAGTAGCTTTATTTCTAACAACTGAACTTTGTTTCCAACTTACATGAATGGAAATTACAGCCATAAACGTCAAATACCGCAATTAAACACAAAACTGGCAATGAGAGCTGGCATCCGTTACATTTCTCTGGTCTATAACTGTCTGAAGCACCGAGTTACGTGGTACTCTGCAATTCAGCGTGGAATCCGAACCCCGCTGAAACATCATATATTATTTGCTACATACACCAAGAATTGTTTAGACGAAGCCTCTTTAAGTGCCAGGAATTCCTAGAATCCAAGCCGGAGTTCAGGATTTATAGATGCAGCAACAAATATACCAAAGTACCAGATATACGCGACTTATCTTCTGAGATTACCATATTTAATAAATGACGCAAATGGGTAATGAAAATAAATGACTTTAGTACGTTGAGCAGAAAATATAGCACTTCATTCATGATTCTGAGTTTGTGTTAAGCAGCTGAGTAAATACTGTATGTACAATACATATGTTTTTAGGTTGGGTCTGCCTTTAACAAAACA